>NC_092583.1:1818763-1926263 GCF_037975245.1 Apostichopus japonicus
GACAAATTGAATCACGCGGGAATCTTTAAGTTTTGGCTGACCTTGTCCACATCTGAGAAGAGGGAGATATGAATGTTTTCTTTACGTAAGCTTTTTGATGATCCTTTAAGAGTCTTTAAAATCCAACTGTTTACATTACGTCGTCGACTTTTATTTAATGTTAACTTGACTTTTCCTAATCTATTTTTTTCTTAAACGCGGAGGACCTTGTTTCAAATCACGGGGATCTAAATTGTTGGCTGCCTATATACAGGACGGAAGTATTTCAAACGTTAAGTCGTGACTAACTGGCGTGAAGCGAAGTCAATTTTTTGCTATAAGATTAGGAGAAAACCCGCTTCCACTAAGTGAGGAAATAGCAATTCAAACCAGATAACTCTGTTACAAGTACTTCATAAGTGACTGAATGTATCTCTTCACAATCTCCATGGTAACGAAAATGTCTCGTACACAAATGGAGGCGCGCTGAGAAATGTAGGAATCTGGACGGTAAGTTTGCGGTTGTAGAAATAACTTTCTGGTGGTAACAATGTAAGGCACACTTTGTATGGAGTGACTCCGCCGCCGACTTATTATTATGATTATGATTACGATGATTATCGCTATCATATCATTTTCGTTTTCGTTTTCGTGATCGATGATAATGATGATGACGATTATCCATCCATCCATCCATCCATCCATCCATCCATCCATCCATCCATCCATCCATCCATCCATCCATCCATCCATCCATCCATCCATCCATCCATCCATCCATCCATCCATCCATCCATCCATCCATCCATCCATCCATCCATCCATCCATCCATCCATCCATCCATCCATCCATCCATCCATCCATCCATCCATCCATCCATCCATCCATCCATCCATCCATCCATCCATCCATCCATCCATCCATCCATCCATCCATCCATCCATCCATCCATCCATCCATCCATCCATCCATCCATCCATCCATCCATCCATCCATCCATCCATCCATCCATCCATCCATCCATCCATCCATCCATCCATCCATCCATCCATCCATCCATCCATCCATCCATCCATCCATCCATCCATCCATCCATCCATCCATCCATCCATCCATCCATCCATCCATCCATCCATCCATCCATCCATCCATCCATCCATCCATCCATCCATCCATCCATCCATCCATCCATCCATCCATCCATCCATCCATCCATCCATCCATCCATCCATCCATCCATCCATCCATCCATCCATCCATCCATCCATCCATCCATCCATCCATCCATCCATCCATCCATCCATCCATCCATCCATCCATCCATCCATCCATCCATCCATCCATCCATCCATCCATCCATCCATCCATCCATCCATCCATCCATCCATCCATCCATCCATCCATCCATCCATCCATCCATCCATCCATCCGTCCATCCGTCCATCCGTTCATCCGTCCGTCCATCCAGATATCTATCTATCATATATCTACCTACCTACCTACCTACCAGGCCTCGACAAATACGGTCGCCAACTCGCTCACTGCCTTTTTACGTTAGACTTACTATTAACATGTGAGCCAATCAAGAAAGGCCTATTGCCTAATGTAACATATCACACTAGCATTATCAAGTGCACTGTTACAACACGGAGATTGTTCAGATGCGGGGACTTTTTGCGAAGTGTAATGATACGCAGTGGCGGAGATTTCTTGTCAGAAGTGGGGGGGTTGCAGGCCATTGATGAAATAAAAAGTCATAACTGCTGGCTCACTATCTAAGTGGAGCGCCACCATAAGTTGGCGCGAAGTGCACAAGAATTTTTTGGCAAATATTGCTTCCCAGATTGCAGTAAATGGCACTGCCCAGGCCTTGAAAAGCTGGATTTAACCAGGGGTGTATACAGGATTTTCTAACCCGGGGGGCGCGTATTACTATCTAAGCGGAGCGCCACCATTGGTTGGCGCGCAGCGTACAAGAAAATTTCTGGTTTTGGTACCCCCAGATCACCGGAAATGGCACTTGAAATGGCTTGAAACTGACCAACCATATGTACACTTTTGCCTGACAACCAAGTTTTTTCCAAATACTTTTTTTCTCATCTATAACCTTTTTGAAGATTGTCACCAGTCACACATCATGTTCGACTTCATCACATATCCTGTGGATCATTGCTTTTGTAGGTGATTCTTCATCGCGGCCCACAATATCCGTCAGCCCCACTGTTCAGAATTTGAAAATTCACAATTCTCGTGAATAAATTCACTTCAAAATATACCCATAATGTTGCACAAAATATCATCAATGGACAACCGATATAGAAAAACCTCCTTCAAACCCTAACAGACGGGTCAAAATTGCACAAGTATGATGAAGTATGATGAAGAATGTTGGTTAGGGAATTTTCGAAAATTCAGACGGCTACTAAAAAATTTCGTTGAAGGAAATAAAAATATACCAGATATTTCCAAAACCGAACACTACACACATCGACAGTTTTGACCATGGGCGCAGATCAGTCTTGGATATTGGTGGGGACGCGTGTCTGTTCTATGACACTATCTAAGCGGAGCGCGACCATGGGTTCGCGCGTAGCGTACGATTTTTGGGGGCAAATATACCTCCCAGATCGCCGGAAATAACACTTCCCAGACCTAATGATGCTCCTAAACCTCCTTAAGTTTTAGATCTCATTGCTTAGAAATTTAGTTTGGAGAAATACATGGGCGTCTGCAGAAAGAAAATCAGGGGACAAATAATCCAAGTAGACTTTTGTATATACGATGGGTCTGGGGTCCTCTCCCAGAAAACAAATATAGACTGCCGCAAATGCGATTTCCGTCCTATATTTAACAACTGTGGATAAAATACAATAAAATGAGAACTGCTACATGTCATTTGCACAATGCTGGATCAAACTGCGCCAAAGTTCCATACAGGGGAACTTGAAATGCAAAGACAAATTGGTGGGGACACGGTATATCATGTCCCCACTACTGAAAATGTTGGTGGGTACGCGTCCCGCTGTCCTCACCAGGATCTGCGCCCATGGTTTGGAGGCTGTTTATCGTGGAACGCCATTTTCATGCTCACTGATATGATGTGATATCTGCTGTTTGCTTTACAAATTCGAATAATTTTGTCACTGCTCCTCTTCCTCTTCCCGTTTTCTTGCCGTATTTTCTACTCCATCCTTTTCTCTCTTTCTTCTTTTTCTTTTCCTTCCTTCACCTCGTTGAAGTTGGCAAGTGTATGCAGTTCCAAAGCTATTCAACAGCAACAAAACGTTATTTTGTGTATTTCTGTTGTGGGGTGAAGTTAGCGCTATGAGCTACAAGTTCCAATGCGCAAGGTGGGGGAAAGGGGCTAGAAATAATGTGTCGGTCAATTCTAACTCGGTTTTCGGTCGTTAATTGTTGATGTAGCCTACCAGGTAAAAGGTTGAAATGACTTTAACAATTTCAAATTTAATAATTTGATTTATTATGCCATTTGGAGCACATAACATAGGCTATAACAGAACATTACTGGCAAAAACTAGGGGGGTTGATTGTGTGGGCCAACCCCCCCTCTTCAAAAAGTGGGGGGGTTAAAACCCCCCCAACCCCCCCTGTTTCTCCGCCACTGATGATACGAACTGAACTTTCAAGGGAACTCAAACATGAAATCAAAACATTGACCGAAATGACATTTCATATCTCGAAATGAACAACAGGATGTTTATTGGATTAGTTGTTTGTCATAAAACATTTATAATTCTCGAGACCTGACCAATGAAAGCAGTAAGTCTGGCACTCAGTAATCGATCGACAATAATAATAATTGTCAGTACCAAGCATTAATTTGTTAACGATACTAACACATACACTGATACAGTAGTCCGATGTCATGTCCAGTGAAAGTTACAAATGGTCAGCCATGTCATTGTTTATTTGTGGTCACTTTTTACAAAGCAGGTCCTAAACTATGCTTAAAATGTTTCACCGTTTATTTTTTATATGTATCATGTTTTAAACACTTTAGACGAACCACAAGTTGAATAGATCGTAAGTTGCTGTAAACAAGTAACACTATACGGCGATAGCCTTAGTTAGGCCATACTACATATGTTTATATATGACACAAACAATTAGTGATAAAAAATGGCGAGTAAATTTAACGTTTTGGCGAGCAGAATTTTAGCCTCGGTCGCCAGTTGGCGAGTAGTTTTAAAAATATTTGTCGCGGCCTGCTACCTACCTATCTATATATCTATCTGCTGATTGTATAGGGCAGGACGGCTACCTCAGGATTCAACCCCCCCCCCCCCCGTAGGGACATGTCCTGAAAGTTTCAAAAATCGTGATTTTTTTAACCTGAAAATAGATTTACTTTAGCATTACCATGTACTCTAACATTTCGTTACCACATTAGCGGTTTTAAAGCTGTTATTTGAAACATCCGTTCCGATTTTGTAAAATGCAAAATGTTGTGATAATTACATTAAAATGATGGCTATGACCTCTCGATTGCAACTTTTTGTATACATTCACGCACGCGTCATCATGTTCGGTTAAGTCGATGTTTTATCAAGATTTACAGGAAGTTCATATCAAGCGTTTCGGAATGAGTTCGTCGTGATTAGAGGCCAACGGGGCGGGCGCCCTTTATTCCTGAAGCACTTTCACCGATTTCCAAACTTATCGATATTTCCATTTTCAGTAGCCTCAGTAGGTCATGTGTTTTCGGCTTTTGCACTTACAATTCTTTTGTATATACTCAATATACAGGGGCGTATCCAGGGGGGGCGCAACAGGCGCGCGCCCCCCCTATTGGCCGTCACCAAAAAAAAAAAAGTTTAGCAAAAAAAAAAAAAAAAAATTTGATGACGACCTTTATGTGAGATGTCGGTGATCGCTCAACCCCCCCCCCCCCTCCCGTATGCTTTATTTTTTGTTTGCCAAAAAAAGGTTCTGGCGAAGTTCGGCGGCATAATAGTTTTAGAAACATAGATGGTAATTGTGTTTGTATTATCACTATAAACACTAAGTGACAGCCATACTAAATTGTGCATTTTGTGTCCATATTTACTGGAAATGTTGCTTATTATTAAGGTCCAAAAATGGATCACATATGGCCATGGGCGGCGATCCTGGGTGGAGGGGGATATATCCCCCCATGAAAATGGGTGGAGGGGATGTAATGCACCATATCCCCCTCCCCCCACCAAATGCCAGGGATAAGAATATTTTCATACCTACATTTATGCATCTTCGTTAATGTACGGCTCTTTTTTAGCTTCATTTCTCGCCTACCATAAACGCAGTGCGATCTTTTCAAATAAAGCGTCTTTATAAAGCAAAAGTAGTTGACTGTAGGCTTCATTGGCCCTATAACAACAAAATGTATTATTGCGCCCACGGTATTGATATAGTACATATATGCACCCTCATAGTATTCATATAGGCCCTATAGTAGGCCTACACACGTACATGTTCCCTCGAACAGCTGTGAATCTCATGTAACCAGGGTAATGCTTAATACACGTTTCACCTGGATGCCCTAGCAATCGGTACCTAGGAATGTAACTATGTGTAATTGTGTATTGCATGTGTATAGGCCTATAATAGCCTGCATGAGGCCATTTTCTTCATCGAATAATATAAAAGAGCTCTCGAACATTCTAACGTTGCGCCTGAAACAAGATTGACAGGGGCAATTTTCCCAAAATAACACCCGAAATTAAAAAAAAAGTATTTTGGATCCTGATTATGAGATATTTCGGACATGACATCCCTATTTTAAAGTTGGGTATATGCCGCTTGGAAACCTCGGGAAGTGCCGTTTCCGGCCATCTAGAGGGTTTGTTAATCCCAAAATTTTCTTGTACGCTTCGCGCCAACTCATGGTGGCGCTACGCTTAGATAGTCAACAAGGTCATATCCCCCCCCCCCCCCCCACTCGGAAGTACGGATCGCCGCCCATGCATATGACACCATTTTGCTATTCAGCCCTTCTTCGAAAGCAAAAATTGTACACCCCTCCCCTTAGACCCATCCCCCAGGACGGCGATCATTCATGCCTGACGCCCCCCCTATTGGAAAATCCTGGATACGCCCCTGATATAGTCATATGTTTACAAATTGTTGTTTTTTACCTACTGCCACATCAGGCGCGGCGGAACGGGAAAATTATTGGGGGGGGGGGGCTAATGTGTTGAGACTATCTAAGCGGAGCGCCACCATCTGTTGGCGCGGAGCGTACAAGAAAATTTGGGGTTTTTCAAACCCCCAGATGGCCGGAAACGGCACTTCCCGAGTGTTTTATGCTGCGAATACCTAGCCCTAAAATATAGGTCTCAAGCCTGCAATTTCTCAGATTGCACGTAAAAGTCTGTAAAAACATTGTAAGTTGTATACTCGATGGTGTTTTAAGAGAGTAGCTATTACTCGTAGTGTACTCGCAAAGACGTTTTTGAGTGTAGTAAGGGGGTGTTGGAGAACTGGCTGAAATGAGGCAAGTCATTGGCCTAAGACGAAGTTGTGTTGCGCTTACCGGTACTCACACTCACTGCTTCCACTTTTCACGGGCGTGAAGACGCGGTTAGTGTGACAATGTGGTCTATAGTCAGGGAACGGGCCGAGGGTCCCCCAGCATTTACTAAATTGACAATTCGTAATCATGGACGTTAGATATGAATCTAAGAGACTGATTTTCAGTCAGTTTGCGGCTTTGATAAGCCAATGATGGCTTCTTCGCGAGTTCCTGCTTACAGGAGGATCTAATATACATGCATACATACACATATACACCCATACATGCAACATTTCACTCGGCTGAAAGAGGTCAATGAAAGTAGGGCAGGTTACAGGAAGTAAATGTCAATGTCATGTTTCCGATGGCTATAAGACATGCCTACATGTTCATCACCTGGTTATCACATCACTACAATCCTTGAGCAAAGAGTGGCAAACACACCCGTCGCAGGCTCAAATGTCAAAAACGAAATGTCAGCATCTATCTTTTCTTTGTTTCAATTATTACTGTTACTGACCTGCACGACTGATTAACCAAATCGTTTTTTTTTCAAATACACTTTCAATATTTCAACTAATTTGATGCAATGAGTCGTAATAATTTATTGAGAAAATGGACAAGTTATAATTGTACCAGGCCTAAATTAACAAGATTGCCGGCCTTTAGAAAGCTCTGTGTAGGAAGCGACCGTGCAGTGCAGTGACTTTTAAACAACTGCAACATTGTGACTTTTCTTACATATGAAATAATATTTTCAGAATGGCTTCATAACCAAAATGGGAGAAATATTCTGATCAGGTCAGCAGATCAATAAAAAAGTAATGACATAGATTTCCCATCCAACTCCCCTTCCTTCCTTTCAACAACCCCCCCCCCCTCCCCCTCCCCACTCTCTCCGTGTGCTTCTCCTATGATATGTCTGGGCCGGTACATGATATGAGCCGCGTTACACTGTACCGTAGGCCAACATGTACAACGGTTATATAGGTACCATACCACAATTTTTTACATTACTGGTTACATCTGCTCGAAAGGTTAACTATAAAAAGAAAGACATAAACTGACCCACTAAATGCATGTTTTGTCATATTTCCAATCACCATCGAGTTTTTTCTAACTTTATTGGAAAAGAGCATAAAACAAAACAAATGAAAATATGTAGGATTGAAGGTGATTTAAATTCATTGGGCCTAATGTTCATAATACTCCGAGCGAAGAATAATCAGAAGAATTGGGGGGGGGGGGGGGGTGCGCTATGACAAATTCGCTTCTCTTCTAGGTCCAAATATAATCGTTCAATGACATGGCAAATTTGCAGATGACATGGCAGGCCGAAAAAAAAAAACCAACTATCATGTGATGCCAGTTGAAAACGTCTATCTATGCTATTAGTAGTGTAAGTCAATATATATTATGATTAATTTTGTGCTATGACACCTATATGACAGAGTTGAACGTTCAATAATTGTGTTCATACAATGTAACTCTGTTCCATATAGTCAATACCAATTTCGCTTGCTTTTCTTTATTTAAAAGCACTTCGTCGAATCAGATTGAGTTATTGCAAAACCGTGGAGTTATTACGTAACCAGAGTGTTATTACAGAACAACTTCAAGCGGCCCCAAATCGAACGATAAGGCTAAAAACCAGTTATCTTTCACAAAGATCTCAGTCATTTATAAGCCAATGTTATGGTTAATGTCCCATTTAAAACCGACTCGTCGAGGGGACACTCAACAAAATGGATTAATTCTACAGTCAACTATAGTGCTGTTTATACAAAAAGCGGAAACATTTGGTCAGAAAAGTAGTGGCTTTACAAATGGTGTTACAATGCAGTTGGTATAGCACGCCACCATTTTTAATGTGACTTCGATCCAATGCGTACTAACGGTAACATACGTCGAGGTAAAATACGACTATGGCTATTACAAAACTTGTTGTTTTTTATTGCAAAATAATTGTCTTTTCCTATTATTATGGACATTTAGCCATAAAACCTGTTCGATATACTTTTAAATTCGATTTCTCTATTACCATAACTATATTATTTCGCATCAGCATGGCAGAAGTTGTTTTAGTTTCATCATGGAGCTAATTATACCTCCATGGTTTCATCAAGCGGATAATAACAGTTCCTTTGATTTCATTGATTGTACCAGTGTATAATCGCCAAATATAATACTGATTGTACGATATACATGTTGTACCAATATGGATTGTGCAAATTTCGTAGGAAAAGTAGAGTTCTTTTTTGAGGAAATATTTCAAGTTGTTGACGATTGGTTTTAACCTTTTGCAATATGATTAATATTCAGTTTTTATTTCTGTTTAGCTAATTGTTGAGAGTTTGATGTGGATTCAACGATGATTAATCTGGTGAGTTTGTTTTGAATCAACTATACTACTATTACTGACATGTATATGTACAACAACATAAAATCCATTGCACTTCACTGCAGGAACACAAATTTTGAGTTTTCGTATAAAAAGTAAAGTAAAGTAAAATTTATTGATATCAATCATAAAATGAAGATATAATAAAATGGATTCCGCAGCTTAAAAATATGCAAAATATAGATACAAAAATATGATAAAAATATCATCCAGTTATATGACAGTTCAAAAGCTTTATACTCCTCGGTAAAAAAAGAATGTCTAAAGCGTTCAGTACGCATACGAGGTAGGGTATACAACCTACGTGGAGTGGTGTAATACTTATGGAGAGGATGGTCAGGATCAGTCAAAATCCCTCTTACATAATGAAGAACAATTTCTTCAATGTTCTGATCATCTATAGAATAATACTTTCTGAAATGTCTGTTAATCAAATTGAGTTGAGTCTTGAAACAGGAAGAGAGCCACACCGGAGCACAGTATACCTTCAATTAGAGAAAATGTTTCAAATTAATGATAAAAACATTCTTTCGTTTTCAAGGGGTCAAGGAACCAAGGTGATTCGCCGATTGGAATCGCGTGGAACTTGACCTTTAGACGAGTCGTGACCTATTAGTGGGCAGTATTCAACTATATAGGAACACCGGAAGGGGGTTCGGACTGGTTGAATAAGATAATGTTGGATCTAGAGGTGTTCATTTGGGAGGGTTTATTTGGTCCGATACTAATCGGTGTCCTCATGGAGTGGTGTCACTGGACAGGGGAATAATTAAGGCTGTTAAGATACAAAATCGTGCTATATTTTGCGAGTTTTGAATTACATATGTGTATCGTCAAGAAAAATGTTTTTTTTTTAGGTTAGAGTCTTTATTGGTCAAATTATACCCATTCACCTGTTCTTTACCCCTTCCTGTGGAAATGGGATTTGAGTAGCCAAGAATATCACATTTTGACTACTGATGGATACAGATAACAGTAACAGTTACAAAGGCAGGTAACCAAGGGCGTAGGAACCGGGGGGCTGGGGGGGGGGGGCGCCAGCCCCCCCGGTGAAAAATATGGGGGGCGGAAGTATCATTCCCCCTCCCCCCTCTTCGCAAGTCAGAAAACCCCTTTTCTTTTCCAAATGAGAACAAAATCTCATTTGGAGCACCAAATTGCATCTAAGGCCAGTTGAAAATGCAAAATTATTTACAAAATGGAGTGGGTGTTAAAGTGTGCTAAATTGCACCAAATTGCATCTGAGGCCACCTGGAAATGCAACAAAAATCCAAAGGGGAGGGGGACACCCCTCCCCTTAGACCCCTCCCCCAGGTCGGCCGTCAGTCTTCAGCTCCCCCCCACTCAAAAGTACCTTCCTACGCCACTGGAGGTAACATAGGACTATACGCTATGTTTAGTGGTGTAAATGTGTAACACCATTTTGTATATTAGTCTTGCGTGGTAGCATGCATGACAGACTCCATATGACGGATTTCCATAACTTGTGACGTACGAATAGCTATGCCAAATAAAGGTTGACGTCATGCATGGTAAACTTAAGGCATTCTATTCGAGAATTGATACTATAGGTGTGATACTAGGCCTACCTATGCACAGGGACTATAAGGCGGCAGAAATAAATCTCTCCATTTTGAAACCAATATGTTTGGCGTGCGTGCGTGTGTTTGATTTTCTTTGTTTTGTGGTTAATTGTCGTTTTTTGGGACGGTCTCGGTGGGTGGTGGTTGGTGGGGGCGGGGGGGGCGGGGAAAAGGTGGGTTGAAAGAGAGACGCTGGGATGGGAGGGGATCTTTTAGAGTGGTTTGAGCACCTTACAACCAAACCCAACACAAGCTAAATTACCATTGGCATGATCCATTGGCACATATAATACATTTAATTACCAAAACAAATTGAAGTCGCAGGTGTTTCAGAGGTCGAATAAAGATTGTCCTGGCTCATAAACCTGTTCATGATATATGGTCAAATGATGTTGTTCTCAAGTGATTTTAACATCAATTATAGCTTGTATTAATGGTCATACCATATAGGCAACCATAACTGGTTGGTTTCCATGGTAACATTTTGGAAAATACCTTGACAGCAAGATCCACAAACGTTAAGTATATACGTTACAATGTAAGTCGGAATCAGCGGTTTACATTCCCTTCGAAATTATAAACATAGCCAAAATGCGAGTTCTTGTGGATATACAGTAGGGCAACTTAGGACAAACGTGTTCAACAGATGTGTTCAACATCCTAACGTTGATATAGCCTATTTGTGTTTTGGCGACATTTTTCAGCGATTGTGAAAGAGGGGAAGCCAGTGCTTTGTAAATTCATGTACTGTCGACTCTTTTGTGTCAATGTGGATATGAGTATGCGCACTAGCATTCGCGTCATGTTGCTCTAGACGCCAATATGACGTTACCTGCAGTCATTGAAATCATATCACGCAGCTGCCGCAGAGTACTCAGTCAGACCTGGATTATGACACTTTCATTTCTATAAAATTTGGAAACAATTGACAATGTCAAAACAGAAAGAAAATGGCATTTTCTTGACATATTTTGAGCTATGTTTGACCTGCATTTAACAAACAAGGAGGCTGGGCATTTTTCAAATAATTGGGGTGTCATTTTAAAGGTTTTTAAGGAGGATTTCCTAAGCACAACACGGAATCCACCGATGACATTACAAATATATGAGACATACTCCTTTGTAATATATATTTTTATAATTTGTATATGCTACTATTATTAAATCACACCAGAAACACATTCTTGAAGAACAGATTGACCTGACCATATGTATATTGAATTAATTGCTATTAAATATCCATCGGTAGGCCTATCGCCCCTTAATCATGCTATAAAATCATGTTGAAATTTCAATATCGTAGGCCTACATTTTACGGCCACGCTCAAAACAGATGCATGTGGCATACTCCTATTAGAGTCTATATCCATCCGCTCGATTGTTCTCCTTCGGGAAAAGTGCCAAAAAGCAGCAGGAGAACATCTTTTTTGACCTGTTATCAATCATGATCTAGTTTTTTTTTGTGGTTTGCATGTTGAAGAACATGAATGGAAGTACATGTGGTGAGAAAATTGGGTAAATTGAGGCAATTTTAGACCCCTTTAGGACTCCCAGGAGCAGCGTACGAAAATTGTATACTACCGTAAAAAGGGGTAACTTTGGCAGGTTTTAGGCTTATTTGTCGAATAAATAAAAAGTATAATGATAAAAAACACATTTCTTATGTTAAAAATGAACATTGGCATTCTTAGATATTTATATATATCAAATTTGATGTAAATATGTGGTGTTCTTAAAACTTATGTGATAAGTAAACCCCCCCAAAAAAATGATTTTTACATTTTGGGCAACTTTGGCAGGTATATACTAAAACAATAGTATAAAAAAAGAAGAAAAAAAATATTCAATCAATTTTTTGCAAAAGTTTATTTTTTGGACATTGAGAGGGCTGGGATTCGAAGAAAAACTCTCAAAACCAAAAATAATACTTAGAGCGGCAATGGGAGCTTGCACAATATTTATGCAAATTAGCACATTATTTCCTAATTTCAATTGTTTACAAATTATTTCAAATAGTATCTATCATAATAATCATGTTGGAAAAATGTTCTACCCTTTATACCCCCAAACATCACACGAAATCACAATATTGAAACGCTGTCGAAAATAGAGGGCAGTCTACGGAGAGCCAAACGTTCCATAAATGTCGAAAAAGAAAGTGAAGTGTCCAAAACGATATCAACGTGTTACAATTCGATATCAACATGTTACAATTCCATATGAACATGTCGAAACAAAATACAATATGTCATTGCGTCTATCGACATGTCAAATTCAACATCAGCATGTCGAAAACGTGTAACAGCATGCCACTACTACATTGGTCATGTCAACATTGCTTGCTAGATAAAACATTGACGTCGTGCTATAATTTTGGAACATCGGCGCGCGCCAACGTTTCGTTAATGCCCAAACTGTATCAGTATGTCGAGATTTATATGAGAATGTCCAAAACTTGTGTCAGCATGTTGAGAGAAGGAAATAAAATATTCAAGCCAAAGGGATCACGTTGATGTCTTAGTGCAATTTTTAGGCCCTTTGTCTATTTTCACATGATTAATTCCTGTGTGGGCAATTGGGCCTTTGAGGTTGCTGCATGGGCCCCGTTACAGTTAAAAATGAATTCGTTGGTATTTTTGAATACCGCAATGTCCAATAGAGCCAACACCTCTAAAAGAATTATCCTGCTTTTTGTTAACATAATCAAATCATGTGTGGGCCATGGGCACTTTATGGCTGTTGTGTGGGGCCCGGTACAGATAAAAGTCTTCGATGGTATTTTTTGGTTTCTCCAATGTATAAAGGGTCCAATGCAACTACAGGAATTATCTTTGTGTCTTTGCACATGATTAAATCACGTGTGGGCCATGGGCCCTTGAGGTTGTCTGGGCCATGGTAGAGGATGAATTTGTAGTCATAGGTTTTTCTTTTTTTTAATACCCGATAACCATAGGGTCCAGCGCCAATAAAAAGAAATCATCCTGCTCTCTTTTCACATGATTAAATCATGTGTGGGCTACGGGCCCTTTCTGGCTACTGTCTGGGTATCTTACTTTGAGTTTTATCCAAAGCTATTGCCTTGCCTCTTCCACATGATTAAATCAAAATTTGAGCCCCCTATTGTAATTGAAGGAACCTTTAGACTACATACACGCACATCGTGTGGCACGGCAGCAGTACATAACCTTGAATCCTGGTCATAAACGGACATAACCTTCCCATCAAACCCTCTGTCTCTTTTCAAATCTTCTGGGTTCCTGGTCCAGTTGAGTATCGCATCGATGCAGACTGGGTTGAAAGTAAACGCAGGCCAAGTGCAGTGCAATGCAATAAACTAGGCTCACATCACTGCAAGATGCGAGCCATCATAATGACGTCACAGGTCGATTTACTGCAAATTTATCCTCTACCATGGCCCAGACAACCTCAAGGGCCCATGGCCCAAGTGATTTATTCATATGCAAAAACACAAGGATAATTCCTGTAGTTGCATTGAACCCTTTATACATTGGAGAAACCAAAAAATACCATCGACGACATTTATCTGTACCGGGCCACACACAACAGCCATAAAGGACCCATGGCCCACACATGATTTGATTATGTTAACAAAAAGCAGGATAATTCTTTTAGAGGTGTTGGCTGTATTGGACATTGCGGTATTCAAAAATACCAACGAATTCATTTTTAACTGTAACGGGGCCCATGCAGCAACCTCAAAGGCCCAATTGCCCACACAGGAATTAATCATGTGAAAATAGACAAAGGGCCTAAAAATTGCACTAAGGCATCAACGTGATCCCTTTGGCTTGAATATTTTATTTCCTTCTCTCAACATGCTGACACAAGTTTTGGACATTCTCATATAAATCTCGACATACTGATACAGTTTTGGGCATTAACGAAACGTTGGCGCGCGCCGATGTTCCAAAATTATAGAACGACTTCAATATTGTATCTAGCAAGCAATGTTGACATGACAAGTGTAGTACGTGTCATGCTGTTACAAGTTTTCGACATGCTGATGTTGAATTTGACATGTCGATAGACGCAATGACATATTGTATTTTGTTTCGACATGTTCATATGGAATTGTAACATGTTGATATCGAATTGTAACATGTTGATATCGAATTGTAACATGTTGATATCGATTTGGACATATATATATTAACTTGGACACTTCACTTTCTTTTTCGACATTTATGGAACGTTTGGCTCTCCGTAGCAGTCGGTCAATTTAATAAAACCCCTTAACTGCCAATATTACCCCGGGTGCCAAGAAGAGGTTTGTTTACAAGTGACGAAAACTCCAGGCTCGGATAGCCAAAAATGGCTGCGCGTTCATGGTACGGAAAATTGACGGTGCCATGAAAGGCCAACTTGTCAGCTATCCGGTGATGGGTAGCGTTTAGCTAGTGAAAACTTATATCTAGACTTAGAGACCACATTACATTTGTGATTTAGTGTGCTTAGAGACCACATTACATTTGTGATTTAGTGTGTAAGTCAATGGGGCTTTTAATGCGCGTATGCTACCTGCAGATTTGCGCTTAGATACGGTAACACTACTCTTTTGCGTTTTAAGTTGGAGAGCCAGAACATTACACGAACGTTTAGAAGCGGCCTCACGAGTCAGTATGATTGATATCGAATCGTCTTAAATGAAATATGTTCAATATTTGACGAGGCATGTGGTCGGCCAGAACTGTCCAAAAGAGATTTAGGAAACATGTATCTTTATATCAGTTCTACCATGCTATAGTATGACTGGTACTGGTGACCTTAACAACTCAAAACTTTTAAAAACGCGAAATTGGTTCATAAGAGAGGGCAGCATACATGAAATACACATTCGGAATACGATTTAAATTTGCTCTCAAATACACTCCTCAGTACGCATGGATTACAGTGATTTCATTCATCATGAATCCTCAAAATGAATGGTTCGTTTCCTGGTAAGTTACAGTCGATTAGGGATGCACCGGATATCCGGTCCGGCCGGACCATCCGGTCCGGCCGGACTATCCGGCCGGATAGTGAGCAATTATCCGGTTCCGGCCGGATATTTTTCAAAATCCGGCCGGATCTTTTTCAAAATCTGGCCTGAATTATTCTTTAAAAAGGTGTTGGTATTAAATTAAATCAATGTAAACTATTTCCAAAAATTAATAAAAACATTCAAAGTAAGGAAAAATAGGTTTAACATGTTTAATTTAATTTTCTCAATGGTCTGACCCACTGTTTCTAAAGATCGACCATTTTTTTTTTACAGATAATATTGCAGTGTAAAAATTTGTTACCAAATAATGAATAATAAAGACAATTCTAAATCCAGATAGTAGTGTTATTACAACATATAAATAATCTTTTTATTCAGTATAAAGTATGAGATTTGTGAAATGTAGCTTCCCGTTTTAAAACAAACTTCATTGGTAGTAGGCAGTATTTTTCCAGCAAACAAATTTACATACTGTATCAAGCTTGTCAACAATTTTATTGTAGATATTTTATTAAAGAATGTAGATTACACCACGTCAAGTTATATTTAATATCATAAATGGGGTCTTAATTTCACCTTCTTTATAATATGCGAATACCTCACCTACGATTTGCTCCTTGTTTCATACTTCTACTTCTTATTAATGATTTTCTTTTGTGTAATGAAAAAATCCGGTTCCGGCCGGATTTTATCCGACCGGATTTCATGTACTATCCGGCAAAATCCGGTTCCGGCCGCATCAAAAAATTTTGATCCGGTGCATCCCTAGCGATCTCTATTCAAATTGAATAACAAATTCAGTGCCCCCCCCCCCCTCCCCATCCCGACCTAAACTTCGAGTAATTGTCTCATCACCTAAATCATTAGTTACCATTGCATGGCATTCGAACTGGTGGGGATCAGGCGCGGCGGAACGGAAAAATTATTGGGGGGGCTAATGTGTGGAGACTATCTAAGCGGAGCGCCACCATCGGTTGGCGCGGAGCGTACAAGGAAATTTGGGTTTTTTTCAAACCCCCAGATGGCCGGAAACGGCACTTCCCGAGTGTTTTATGCTGCGAATACCTAGCCCTAAAATATGGGTCTCAAGCCTGCAATTTCTCAGATTGCACGTAAAAGTCTGTAAAAACATTGTAATTTGTATATTCGATGGTGGTTTAAGAGAGTAGCTATTACTCGTAGTGTACTCTCAAAGGAGTTTTTGAGTGTTGTAAGGGCAGTGGCGGAGCTAGGGGTATTGGTCAGGGGGGCAAGAATGGTCTGTCGGGGGCGCTTTCGACACTATCTAAGCGGAGCGCCACCACAGGTTGGCGCGGAGCATACAGAAAATTTTTGAGTAAAGTTACTCCCTAGACTGCAGGAAATGACCCTTTCCGGGCCTTGCTAATTTGCAGATAAACGGAGAATAAATAGGTGTCGTCGCCATTTTGTCGGAAAATTACACCAACAGAATATGACAAATGTCAATAGGTATATGAGAGCGCAATAAAATAGTCAATAATCGCGAATAAGTTAAAAGTAGTGAAAAGCTGAAAATGGCGCCAGCAGTCCACTTGAGTCCGTCAGGGGGGGGGGGGGGGGATCCGCCCCCTGACTGTATATATGGACGCTCCGCCACAAGGTAAGGGGATGTTGGAGAACTGGCTGAAATGAGGCAAGTCATTGGCCTAAGACGAAGTTGTGTTACGCTTACCGGTACTCACACTCACTGCTTCCACTTTTCACGGGGCGTGAAGACGCGGTTGGGGTGACAATGTGTTCTATAGCCAGGGGACGGGCCGAGGGACCAGGACGGTCCCCCAGCAATTACTAAAATTATTACACCTATATAGTATACGTGTGCATCGGACAGATCGACAAGTATGCATTGAAAAATGGGCAGATGCACGTTTCGGAGCCTTGGTAAATATTGGGGGGGGGGGGCTTATCATGCATTTGCCCCCTCAACTTTTTCATTGGGGGGCTGAGCCCCCAAGCCCCCCCCCCCGGTTCCGCCGCCACTGGTGGGGATATGCGCCTCCCCTTTCCCTTCTCCTCTGTCTATATTAAGTTTAACATACAGGGGGTTAGAGGATCTATAGAAACCACGAAATGCTATTTCAGATATCTCACATTCAATTTCAGATAGGCCTATCTATAAAATCAATTACAGAAATCTGAAATTCAATTTCACATATCTCGAATTCAATTTCAGATATCTTATATTCTAATTCAGATATCTTATATTCTGGTTCAGATATCTCATACCCTAATTCAGATATCATAATTAAAAATTCAGATATCTCAAGTAACCCTCAATTACAGATATCTGAAATTTTAATTCAGATATCTAAAATTCTGGATTAAATGCTAAAATGGCTGTCCATAAACACACGCTTTATGTTTTGTGACTCACTGTCTTGTGATCGCTACATCACTAAATCCACTTGGAGAAATGTGGGATAGGATGGAGTGAATGTCAATCATTCGCATGATATCATATTGCCCAGATAACTATGGAACGGTGGGCGCCAACGCCAATGAAAAATAAGAGAAAGTAGGTCTACCCAGTCCCTGGTCCTGGGGAAGCCTGGAGACGTTTGCAGAAATCTCAGAGGTCACGCCCATTGCGCATGCGTACCAAATCGACAACATGTAAATATGGCGACTACCTTGTGAGGGCGAAGGAGAACACAAATTGTTCTAAATTTCTTGTCTGCTTCGACTCCAGGTTCGAAATGTCGAATTGAAGATATATATACACCAGTTACTATTGACAATAACACACCTCGAACTACTGGTAGCTGTAAGTTTTCTGCAATGACACCATGCCATCGAAAGGGAAAAAGTTTTAGGTTATGATAGACTAACGTTAACTTAGAGATTGTGTAGGCTATAGAGTACTTAAACATTAGGCTTACTTTGTAATTTGTATAGTATTAAGTTACACTACAGTACACTATTATGTATATATTATAGTGTATTGCTACTGCAAGAAGCCTAACTTTAGGACTATTCCGTGTATGGTTGGCCATTAGCTTGACAGTGCTCGAGCGTAATACAGAATGGACTAGCCTACATGGTATCACCTAAAGCAAGTCAATAATAAAGAAAAAGGATTAATAATGCTCACAAATGCAAACAATGTCAAGTCAGATCGAAAAGTTCTTAAGGCTATAGGCCTATGCTCTGAAAAACTCAACTTTTTCTCAAGCAACAATATTTGTCGCCAAAATACCAGCATTTAAGCAAATTGTGCAGATAAAGATATTAGGTTGATGTTGCCATCCTTCATATTTATGATGTCTACTTCTTGAATCATTCCTGTTTTCATTTTCATATAGAGAATCTGTTGTCAACATGGCCCTCACAGACAACAAAGATGTGGCGAGTTACTTCACAACAAAGCACTCATGGCGTGGAAAGTAAGTCAGCCCTACAGAGGTCTCTGTATAGCTTTATTTGCACAGTTCTAGCGATATGAGAGAGATAGACAGTTTGGTATCAATGTTAGAATTTCACAATTATAGCCATTTGCAAAACTATTACAAGAGTTAAACGAAGTCAGTTGGCTTCAGTCATGTTCCCACTGGCATTTTCCTGAATAACAGGACTCATCAGTTACTAGACATACAGGCTTATTGGAGCGGCCCAATAGTATTGACTATAATAAGCAGTAGGAGTCTGATGTTACTAGCCTGTAAGGATTTTTGTCCACTTGCCAAAGAATGGAAGATACTGGCAATTTGCCTGTAAATATATGGATTTCAAGTGTGGGGGTGGGAGGGGGTGAGGTGCAAAAGGAAAGCAGGTGTATGCTGTAGCCCAAATTTCCTTCCAGCTCTTGTTGAAGTTGAGGATAGGAATATGGGACTGTCAAAGCCTATGTCTTCATAACTCTGTATTATCATTTTTGTAAATAGTGAGGTCTCCTTACTCTCCCTATTTCACCTAGCCTAGCTACCGTTCACATTTCTGGGCCAGGTGGCACTATAAATTACTAATGTGAACCATTGCACAGATCAGTGGATAATCGTCCTCGTGATGAAAACTTGTTGGTAGCTTTAAAATTTGTAAAGGTCATCTGAGACAACTAAAGTTCTGTTCGGACTCTTACTTTCAGGCCTGATGAAGAAAGAAAACCTACATAAAATATTTACATATATTTAACATATATTTTACATGTAATATATTCTTATAGCACTTTTGATACGTAGATACTGTAGGTACTTGAAAAGATAACATTGGCCTGGAAAGTGTGTAGTTGACAAATTGGAATTTGAGGTCGGTCAGTCATTGCTGATGTCTGTCTGTATGTCTGTCTGTCTTTAAGTTTGATCCAACTTAGTGCTGCGTTTATACTAGCTGTTTTAGCCCTAGCTCTTTGTGGAATTCACATCTCCCTGCGTAGCCCATTTGTGGCACCTGTAACCAGACTTTCGGCTTCTCCTTCTCACATTATTAAAAATCAGTTTTTACGGAGAGATGGATAGAATTGTATTCAATATTTAATTTTTTCAAAGGCAGGATGATATTGATTGAGATTTTGAAGAAACATAACTTGGGTTGAATGGAGTTATTTTGAGTCATACAGTAGCATCTTGGAGGGGGTGGGGAGGAGAAACAAAGTTTATATATAGTATCTTCTCCTGAGTCACAGCTTTGATTAAATCTTCACATGCTTGTTTTGCCTATAGCATGTACCACGGCACACGAACAGTTTGTGAGATGTAGATTTGTAACTAGTCGTGTGAACTTTGGAATAACTTCTCTTATTTTTATAGATACAAACGAGTCTTCTCAGTGGGAAGCCGGGGAGTCACAACGTATAATCCGAGCAGTATGGAAGTTACAAATCAAGTAGGTCTTCTTTCATTTCTTTGTCTGTCAATTCACTGTTGATCACAGCCTTTGTACTCTTTTTTACTGTTATTGTTTTCCTTTCTTTGTGTTTTGTGGTCGCTTTAATATTCATCTACTCCTGCACTTATACCTCAGCTGATCTCAGGAATTTTAATTAATTGCTCTAGGAAATTAAAAACAGCCATGATTTCATGCAAACTAATGCAATGAAGGCCATAAGCTAATAATCAGTTGCCTTTAATGAAGGTCTCCATCTTGAATCACACATTTTAGTAGACTGGTGCTACGAAAACAAGTTTCACGAAATGTGCGATAAAATCGACTCTGCATTAAACCTCTCTTCTTTTTTCTCTCACTTACGTACTTAGTGGCCATACAGTGACTTCTTTGGGATCGCACCCAACGCTAAGGCCCCTCTGATGAACGAGTTTGTCATATCAGTGCGGAAAGCGAGCAGCAAAAAAGTCGAAACGATGCGGTTCTCCACTGAATTCAGGGCCGACGTCCTGACGAGGGCCTTGGTACGTATGATTAAAAACAGTTCGTTGGCAAAACCTACCAGTCGATCTTGTCGTAAAGCTAGTAAATAAAGCCGAGCAAATCGACCTCTTCGAAATGATCATAAAAATTTGTTTGATTCAGCATCTCCTTCAGAACACATCCAAAAGTGCAATGTGAAACATTTAGAACATTATATAATTTTTATAAATTTTGTTTCCCCTTCTCTTATAGCAATACCGGGAGCAGTTTGGTGGTGGCCCTCAGAAAGGCCAATCTAAGGTTGGTAGACTCCATGGTTCTTTGGACTTTTTTCCTCTTTTTATTTCTGATGGAACATATTACAAAAATAAGATGGTGACTGTACAATCAGAAAGCTATCAGAATTAGCTTGAAGGATAATCCATCATATATAATCCATAATCGTAGTCGAATACTGACCACAAGATGGCATCGAGAAATACAGCAAAACACAGCATCTTGAAGATGCTGTGTTTTGCTGTATTTCTCGCTCTGTTGTTTTCACCTGGATTAGGCAGGGTTCAGACTTCACCGTGGAATTAAGGGGATGGGAAGTCGAAGTCCTATGAAGGTGTTGTATTTCATGCTGCAATGAATCCAAAATTTGAATAATCCCAAATTTGGATGCAATGTGTGAAGCAAAAAGAAAAAGCAAATGACCAAAGAAGAAGAAAAACCACAAAAGTAAAAAAAAAAAAATAAGCAACATCGCACCTGTCGCTTTGGAAGGCCATTTACGCCACAAACAAGGACATCTTCAGGTATTAGCTGAAAGTGTCTTTAATAGTGTATCTGAAAGTGAAAAGTGCAATAGAATAAAGTGCAAGAATAAAATAGAGAGATGAAGAAACATTTTGCTCTCTGTGTTCAATTATGGCATCATACTGTTTTGCTTCAAGCTCTAATAAAGTACAAACTGGCAATTTGAACTATGAAACGTTTGAAAGTTCACTGTAGAAATTGCATGGAAATTTGTTGCCATGATGGATACAACATGTTCCTCTTTTATCCATCTAAAATAAATTTAACTATCCTTTCAACATATCGTGGGCCTGCTGTTCACTCTAGCAGTCAAATTATGTGATAAATTGTGAATTATAATTAATATAAACAAATATAAGATATAATAAACAATGATTGACTGTGAAAATTGCCTTTTAATTTTAATATTTCATGAAAATTTTGTTGATGTTAATATGATGTGCAATGCAGCGTACAATTACCGGAGAAAGTTGTTTTTTGTGTTTGCCATTGCAGAGATTCAATGCCTTCAAGCACACATGGGGCGAAACTCGGAAACAGGTGGTGCTTGAAGTCACGCCCAATGGTATAGACCAAATAGATGCTAAATCCAACATAACAGTATGCACTTACTGCTACAAAGATATAGAAGGCTTCACAGAGGTAAGTGATTGAGTCTATCAGAATTTTTATTTTAGGATGAAGGGGGGCAGTGGGGGTGAGAGGGAGGGTTGTAGTAGTGAGCCATCCTTGTGGGGTTATTTGTATTGCTACTGACAGGAAATGTAAAAAAAATGTATAATTGTAAACATGTAGGAGAATGCCTTACTTTAACCAGTTTTAATCATTCTTTGCATAAATTCCAGTTTCATAGTTTTGTCAAATTTGCTGGTGTAGGGTAAAGTTTGTTTAGCTTCCTCCCTTCATAAAAATTATATTTATATTTTTTATGATTTTAAGATTCAAGTTTGATTTCCTTCCCTATTCCCTATCTCTTTTTTTGTTGTTTTAAATCTCTTTTTCGTCTTTTTTTTCAGGTGTCTGGTTACCCAGGAGGATTCGCTATTGTACACGGTGGATTCAGCAGACTAGTAAGTTGAAGGAGTCCTCATTAAAAGCAGCTTGTCGTGTATCGCCAACGATCGTATCGAGAATTGACTCGAATGAAAGAAGTGCACTCGAGCACACTTAGGGGTGCCTGCTAGAATTTGTGGACAGATTCGATTTTTGGATAAAGTAATGAGTTTATCGTGATCAATATTTCACAGCCCAGCTTTATTTCATGTTTACGTTATGGCATGTAACATTGAAACAAATTGGAAAAAACTTTAAATGGTTCCAGTTTTTTCATCTTTATTAACCTGACAGTGAGCCTTGCATTGTCTAGCTTAATGACATATATTTTTGGTAGGATTTTGGTATCAAAATATCATCAAAGTGAAATGAGCTCAGTAGTATATTTTGTTTGACATGTAAAATTATTATTATATATATATTGAAATATTTCTTTTTAATTTCAATGCATCAACCTGCCACAGGGTCTATTTGTAAGTACACTATTACACAGCTACAAGTGACATTTTGCAAAAAGCTACCTAACGGAACGTGTTTTATCATCATAATTGTAGTTTCAACTGCTACTGAAAGATGCTATAAACTTGTGCCATAAAACACAAATTGGAGTTTCAACCACCTAAGGCCAGACAAACAGACAAATAAATAGATTTAAAAAACACGAAACTTGATGGAGTTGGTTATGACGTTGAAGGGTCGATCGACTTCTCTTTTTTTATTATTTTCAGCACCTCTTTGCAACCGAGAATAGAGACCAGCTCTTGAAAGCAGCCATGGACTTTTCGGGTACTTTTATCGCAATCACCCTGAGGATTCGCAAGGAAGCCATCACCTTTGAACAGTTTGTTCAGAACAGGCTGGGCAAATACAGGTAAGAAATTTTTAAATATTATAGTGGATGTATTTTTTGGGTAGCTTCTGTAATTTGAAAAATCAAAAAGGGAAAAGAAAAAAGGGAAATCTAGTCATGAAGGACAAAGAAATTGTACAGATATAAAGAAATAAAAAAACACCCTCAACCCTCCCTGTAGCTTCTGTGGTGAGATGTCCTCATGATCAGCCCCCTCCCCCCACACACACCCACCCCAGCCAGTCTGGCTCCTCCCCCCTCCCTCAAAAGAAAGAAAGAAGAAATATAAAACAGAGATAATAAATTTTAAAAATTTACAATGCTTACTAAAGCATATCAAAGCATAAATGTCTTGCCAGGCCACTGCCACTTCGTTCACAAGGGAGCTGAAACTATCTGGGAATTTCATTTGGAGGTGTCAATTGTATTTGGTAACTGGTAGCATTTTATGTTCTAGTCACTGCAAGGAGGAGTTAGTTAGATAGCTCACCAACCACCCACCCTTTAGGACACCAAAGTCGACTTGCAATTTTGAAATATCTGCCATATTTATATCGTCATCTGTCATTCTTGGCTCCAAATTTTGACTTTTAAACATGCTAAATATTACTTTGAAGCATTCAAGGGTCATGACCTCAAGGGTCACGACCCGATCCAAAATAGAAGGAGAGGAGACAATAAAACATGTCATTTTGAATATATCGTGAATTTGACCGTAAAAGAGGGGAACATAAATTAGGGGAACATAAATTATGAGACATGAATGACGTTTTTGTCGTGACAGATATGACATATTTGAGGGCACTGAGGGTGACTTTAGGTGACACTAATCTTTTAAAATTGAAAACTATTTTATTTCCACTTCACCATAACATAAACAAAGTGAACATATAACATTTGAATATACAATACAAATACATTCCATAGGAATTAAACAATTGATATATACAAATGATGTGAAGTGGGGGAGACCTGGCAGAAGCAGAGCTTATCGAGACCAGTCAACCAACAAAAAAACACACACAACCCCCCCCCCCCCCCACCAAAATACACCTAAACATAGGAAAAGAAACTAGAAACTTTACACATGCTTATTTAATAAAGACCGTTTTAGTTGTTTTTTAAAATGTTATTTAGTGATTTTGAACTATTGACCTGGGTATCTAGGGTATAATCTAAAGATGACAAAGGAAGCAAATTAAAGGGCATGCGGTATTTATAGACCGACGGTCGGATTTGTCTTTCACGCTTTTTCTGAAACGGATTCGATTTCACTTTTTCCGACAGCTCCGATGAACATCTGACATCCCTGGCGGAGTTTGCGGTCCACAAGTACAGTCCTCGGCATGAGGACCCCCCACGTAGACTGCTCTGTCTGACGGAGAGCTGTATAGTGGAGAGAGACCCGGGCAGCTACAGCGTTGTAACGGTCAAACCATTGTGCGATGTAAGATTTAAACAGGGTGCTAAATGTTACGCTTTCGTACACATCTATTGTAGGGTTAGATGGTCAACTCGACCGTCAAGGTTTTTAAAAAAAATTGTGCCTTTTTCAATTTTTTTCTTTTTTCTTTTCGTGGATCCATTTCTCAGCGATGTTCCGACTGTCGCGTCACTTTATTTTCGTTTTTCTGTATCAAAATTTGTTCCGAAATTTGCAATGGTTAATTAGGGATGGATCCTGGAATTCAGAAAGGTGTGGGTGTGGCAGTGATATCATGAAGCCAACTCCTCGGAAGATCTGGGGGCAATGGGGGGGGGGGAGTCATCCTCCAGAAAGAAATATGATATTTTATATTTATCATGAAGTGGTTCTTTCTTAGGCATATTCAGGCTCATAAATTTTGTTGTTAACATGGTCTGCAAACAAGGTTGTGCTATTAATTGTTTGGTTGTGGCTGAAAAGGGGGGGGGGCAGGGGGAGGGAATGTACACCCTCCTTATCCTGATCTGGTAACAAGACTTGATTACAAGCCATTTCACATTCGAGAATAGGTGTGACATTACAGGTTGTTGCTAGATTTTTGCACTTTCTCCAACAAAACGTTAACCCCTGTATTTTGTTTCTTGGTGATGGGAAAAGGCAGTAAGGTAAGTTGTTAGATCAAGTAGTAAGGTTGGAGTTTCATTCCCGCTACGTAGCACTGGACGGCGAGAAGTAGTTCTCTAACACAGTTTTATTTTATTTTGACATTATACTTAGATGTAATTAATTTGTCACTCTACAAATATTGATTAAAGTTTTTCTTTTGTTTTTTTCCATTTGTTTTTCAAAGATTTTTGCAATAATTAGAATCCAGGACTCTCCGCAGATGTTCCACCTAGAATTTGTGAAAGGAGATGTAAGGAAGTACACATCAACAGACCGGTACGTCTAAAAAATAATAACAAACATCTGTATTTATAAGATGTAAAACCTGTGTTAATTTAAGTGTTCAAAGACAGTATTTGAATTAATAAGAAGTAAGGGTAAAAAATGTCAAAAGACTGCTGATTTCACAAAACCCAGCATCATCAATTGTAAGAGTGACTGAAATGAGGCTATATGAAGATATGTCGGTTATCTCAATTGGTGAATGTTTGGGATGATTTTGTTTTTGAGGTTGAAGTTGTATAGTGTATGATATCTCTCTTTGGTGTTCTTTCTACCTGTTTTCTTCACTTAATGAATATTCATTTCTTTTAGCATTCTCGTCTTACCTAAATGAATATTCATTTCTTTCAGTGTTTTCTTTACTTAATGAATATTCCTTTCTTTTAATCTTCTCTTCTCTTCTTACCTAAATGAATATGCATTTCTTTCAGTGTTTTCTTTACTTAATGAATATTCATTTCTTTTAGTATTCTCTTCTTACCTAAATGAATATTCATTTCTTTCAGTGTTTTCTTTACTTAATGAATATTCATTTCTTTAGTCTTCTCTTCTCTTCTTACCTAACTGAATATTCATCTCTTTCAATGTTCTTTTAGCTAAATTAATATTCATTTCTTTTAGTATTCATTCCACTCGATGCGTACGAATGAGTCATCTTAAAAGCGGGAGAAACATATAAGTTTGTACAGTCATTAACCTATGGAAATGTAAACATTTCTACATCTTCAACGAAGGTGATAATAATGCTCCACTTGATACATATATTAATTTCAATCGCCCATAAGGATGGTAACTTTGAAAGCTGATGCATATAGGCAATGGCCTGTGCTAACATTAGTAACAGTTTCATATTCCTCATAATCCTACAATACTTTATCATGATACTGCCCAGGGCCCAAGGAATATAGCCTAGGCCTATCCCAGGTTACAACAATGGCCTCAGTTACTCCCTACCCTCCGCTGTAAGTCTGACTTCTATAGTTGATAACTGCAAGAAACTCGCTAAGACTGTATCATTATTATCGCCTTTGTTGAAGATGTAGAAATGTACATTTCCATTGGTTAACGACTGTTCGTGTCGCTACAAAATGCAGACAGAACATTAATGAAATGTGATACCTTGTTATCTTTAGCTGGACCTGAGATATCCATCGCTGTATTGCTTGTACACTGTGCTGTTGGTATTGACCGCAGCTGTATGTACTGACTGTACACTAGTGTCTAATTACCGATGGTAGCAAGCTGTGTGTGTATTTTCTGGGATCGATGGTGGTGTCTAACACTTCTGTTGCACCTCATTCGAAACTAGGTCAAATTACCGGCATTAGTCGTTTCTTTTTGCGCGAGTCTTCACACCCTTTAAGCATACTCAATTCGTACGCATCTAGTGCTTGTTTTTTTACCCAAATGAATATTCCTTTCTTTAGCCTTATTTCCCAGGTTACATAAACGTCAGGGTCCTATATAATCATCAACAGAATATTGACTATATAACACTCTTCTTTTTTTTTTTACGACAGAGATAATCTCCTGGCAGGAATCCTTGATGGGGTGAGGGCCAGCGGGAATCGAGACATCTGTGTCAAGATGGAATTCACGAGACAAGGCCTCCGTCAAGCGCCTCTGTTCACTCAAGTCGGAGAAGAGGTGGAGAGCCACCACCTGAGATTTCTAGCTCAACCACCGAGTAAGTCAACACTTATTCCAGCCCATGAAAAATGACCTGTTAGGTGAAAGTTGTTGTCAGACTTTGAATAGGTGTGAGGTGTGCTAGTGTAGCTCTCAGAATGCAGCAGATGAGTTTTAAACTGTTTCCCTAGGCACAGAGAATTTGAAATGTTATTTAAAACTTTTAGTCTGTACTCTTGTAAAAGTCAAGAAGCAATGATAAATATTGTTAACGCCTTCCCCCAAACCCCCTCCCTATCCCTTCCCTACCCCCCCACCCCAACCACTATTCTCTCATCCCTCTGACATAGCACCCATTCCAGGATATAAATTATAATTTAAATTATGGTATGCCCACGAAGATTTATCACCCAAAAAAATCGTTTGGTTTAACTCTTAAATAATTTAATATTTATGTTGCCCTTTTTAATTCTACAAATATTTGTTCTTTCAACAGATAACAATTTCAAAGAGGCAGTCCAGAGGTTCAACGCTAATGTTTCCTACAGCGGCCTAATGCACGCAGTCACACAGGACGTAAGTAGATTGAAATGTTATTCATAAACAACCGAAAGAGACCAAAATCTTGAAAGGCAAGGTCATTTGGACTAATCCAATCCGTAGGACTTTGCTAGATTTGTCCGTACCATTTTTTTAATAAGTTTTTGTTGGAAATTCAGTATCTTGAAAAGTGGAAAAAAGAAAGCAATTCTGGTGTATGAATGTGATTTGTGTTGGAGAGGGCTTTCACTTTTTTTCACTTTTGTTATGTTGAAGTACAAAGACAATATTCCTTTGAAAAAGAGCAGTTTTGAATCAATTTCAATATAAGAGAGAGAGAAGTATACCCAAAAAAAAAAAAAAAATCAAAGAAACTACAATATAAGGGAAGAGCAATAATAATTTACTTCATTTAAAATCCACAATATCAACAGAAACAAGCATAAAGATATGACACAAGCAACAGGTAACAGAAAAATAAAATAAAATATGACATAAGCAATGTACGGTAACCCCTCCAATGCTTTCATTTTACCTCCCGATTTATATTTTATTCAGAGTTTCTTCGCCGAAAACAAAGAAAAACTCATCAACGGTGCCATGCACGCTCTCCTAGAGCAGGACGGTAAGATTATCTATCTATCTACCTGTCTGTCTGTCTGTCTGTCTGTCTGTCTGTCTGTCTGTCTATATATATATATATATATATATATATATATATATATATATATATATATATATATATATATATATATATAGGGTTGTTCTGCAAGAGAAGTAGACCGTTCGTGATATGTGTGTTATAGTACTAATTGCTTGGTCGGAGTGGGTGAAGGAGTTGGAAATTCCTTGACTTGCAGAATCGATAAAAGTAAACGAAAATTGCTGGAGAAAATATATCGTGGTATTAAATAAATAAAAAAAAGTCTCTCATTAAAAATTGGAAAAAACAGAAAAAGAATAGTGCATTTGTTTCTAATCGTCAAGGTTGGCGATTGCATGGCTGAATTAATGTTCACCTAGTTGGGACAATTTTCTTTTCTATAACTGGACTTTATCAAATCCTGCTTCAAAGCACTCATACTGACAGTAGGAATATCATGTTACTTAATTAGGTAAAGGTTAGGCACATTTCAGGTACTGTTAGTACCAGTACTTTGAAACATGGTATGGGAGGACGTTCACTTAGAGATACTCAGATGTTTAATGTCTATGTTCATGAAAGCAACTTGGAATTGAAAAAATGAAAAGGTGAAAAGTACCGGAAGAATTTGTGGTTATTAAGACACACACAAAAAATATAATGTTTCATTAGATCTACAATTTGTCTGGCCGTTTTGAGATGGCGCCGATCCCTTTGCAGCTTATCATCACTGTCGAAACGAAATAGGGTCGACCTGACAGGGCGGCCATTTTGCTCTGGTTACCCTGGTAACAAGCATATAAGAATACAGGCACATTACACGTTTGACTGTAAATGTTTCGTCCTCCAGGTAACACCGAAAACATGCCCGCCGAGGACTTGGAGGGAGAGCTCCAAGCTCTTAGGAGATTATTTGCCTCAAAAGCAGGATTTGCTTCCTTCACCAAACTACCAAAGTAAGTGGCTGGGGGTAGTTCATTTTGCAAAGAGGTAAAGTCTGCCTTACTGGCGGGAATGATCGGTGCTGGCGATGGGGATTTCGGTTTCAAATCAGCTCTCAAAATGTATCTTTTCACCAAAGCATAGATGTTATAATTGTTATTATTATGTTAAGCGCTACCAGAATTATTTCATAATTTGTTTGGAGCTATATAAAAATGATATAGCATAATGTATTTTTATCATTTTGGCTGTAGGACTGCCAAGTCATCTGAGCCAGAAATGCTTTCACAAACCACAAAACAATATGCCAATGATTTATTTTTGTATCATTGTTAAAGTCCCATATGTGTTTTCAAGACAATCAGGTACTTTTGTGCTGTTCGTCCCAAGTAAGAATTACATTGCTTGAAGAAGCGGTCATCGTGTCAAGAAGCCAGCCTTTTTTCTCCAAGTTTTATGTATTAAAAAACTGGATTAAATTGTGTACAATGTTGTTAAAGAAAAAGATGGAAATTTGAGATTATTGATTTAGTCTTTGGTCAATTTGCTCGTCCTTCAATCAATATTATGTTTTCCCATTTTTGTCAGGTGTCGCGAGACGGTCGGAGTAAAGGTCGTCAAATGTCTGAAGAGGAAGGATGATGGGGTCACCCATGCTGCCATTGATATGTTGTGTGCTCTGATGCAGGTAACGAAAATCTTCTTTGTAGTATTTCTTGTTCACGCCTGACAAGATGAGGATGGCCAGGGGGCTATAGCTCTTGATCCAGGGTCAACTAAGGGGGATGTGGGGTGTATGGAATGGAGAATAATGTATTTTTTGTGGTTTCACATATTTGACAAAAAAAAGTGAAGACTTCAGAAAGGGCTCCATGTGATATTCCTGTCCCCAGTGGTTGATCTTGCTTTTGTTCAATATCATCTATTTCCTTCCAAGTTCGAAGGGAAAGGATTATCAAAATGAAGAGAAAAAGCTCTCAAGGCAACAGCCAAGCCAAAAAACATACACTTTATTTACAATGTTAAACATCATAGCATCCAATCTGTAAAAAATCTTGTAGATCAAATGAAAAAGTGAAAAAACAAAAATTGAATCTCTAGCCATTACGATTCAGACATGTTGTCTCAAGATACGGCATGGCCTTCATCCAAATAAGTCAAGATTTGTTGGTCCGTAGTAGTGATAACATTTGTATATATCTATATAGCTTTTCAGAGAAGGCTCAAGGCCGTGACAACAAAAATCTCTGTTACATTGCAAAATGTTTGCTCTTTGTTGTTTTGTCCCATTTACTTCCTATCCTTTTTATAGTGAGAATTTCCAAAAAAATTAATTCCTTTGGTTAAAAAAAAATGTTTCTCAAAAGGAAGGGTCTCGATATTTTGAAACTGTCAAACAAACCTTTGAGAGTCCAAACAAGGACTTATCAGTCTGAACAGAATTTTCATAAAAAAATTTATCAAAAAAAAGAGTAAAATTGTTTTGGATTTTGAGTTTTTCACATTTGCAATTTTTGTCCTTCAGCCGATGCATGACGATTATGACCTCCGGCAAGAACAACTCAACAAAAGCTCGCTTCTCTCGTCTAAATCATTTCTGCAAGGTCTTCTGGATCTCTTTGGAACTCACGTGGTAAGTGAATATCAAAGCATCAATTTTTCAGATCACGCTGTATGGTGGGACGACAATCAAATTTCGGAAGAATTCTAAAAAATGTGTCCGTTCATTCGCAAAGCCAACATTAACAAAAAAGAAAACCTAGGATTTGCAAAACTTTTATGTTAATTAAAGCAGATGTGTTTTGGCTTTTGTTTAATTTACATATTAAGTTTGCATATGTATGTATACCATGTATTGCACCATGGTGAAATTTGCATACAATCCCAGCAACAAAGTGATGAAAAGGTCATAGTTTGAATCTTTAAGTAAACGTTAAGCGAGCAGTGGTGATGTCATAGTTGGGCACTGATAGAAAAATATGTTGTTTTTCTTTCATTATTTTTCATTTATTTAATTTCTGACCCTGGATGTAGTCATCTCGAACTTGACACGTAGGAATCGAATGCAAACTTGACCAGTTTGCTTAATAATGTCGGACAGACGAACAGACGGACGACCCAACTTGACACCACCGTCACTACGTGGAAAATCTTGATCGTCAGGCAGTGTCCGTTTGCTTAACACTGCTACTGATCGAGATTTTGTTAGTTTTAAGTCACGTCCGCTTCAGTCGGAAAACTAAACATGTCACATTTTTTTCCGACTGTCAGTCTTCGGTGGTTCACAAATTTAGTTTATTGATTGTGTAACCAATCACTGGATAATATATAAATTTGCACGTGACGTAGACCAGCTTGGTTCGTTAACAACAAACAGTTGTTGTGTTGGCTGATCGGTTACTCTGTGAGGTTGGGGGGGGAGGGATCAGTTGTAAATCCATGTGTCTTTACGATTATCGAAAACTATGTCATAACAGTCGAGTTGAGTCAAGTTTTGATCAGTCAGGCTGCGTCTGGCGGGCTTTATTCATCAGTTCAAAAATAAACTTCCAGCAAGACTCTCATGTGAATATAAAATTTTATCATTTGACCTCTCAGGCGCAAGGAACCGGTGCCTTGGTGATCGTGTCCCTGTTAGATTTCTTGACCTACGCCCTCTGTGCGCCATACAGCGAAACTACGGACGGTAATTACTTTGATCAGTTACTGGAGTTGGTCGCCAGTCAGGGCAGGATTCTCTACAAACTCTTCCAGGTAAAAAGAAGATGATTTTTAATTTTTTATGTATTTTTTCATTTAATTCAATATTCAAAATCCATTCCTCTGCTCAGTGAATAATTATTCTCTGTAGCTTATGCACTGATTGTGGAATGATTTTCAACTTAAATATATTGTCTGATATGATCTAGGCATGGTATTGTGTTTAATAATTACATTGAAACTATTCAGCAGTGGGTTGTGATTTGTGCTTTGTGATTCAGTCAATTATGTCTCCGTGTCCCATACAATGATACAACCAAGAAAAAAAAAGAGTAAAATGGAAAAATAATTCCGCTTGCTTAACTCTATTTTTCTCTGTAATTTTTACAAATAATCACTGAAAATGTTAAAATTACCACAGGTATGCATTGAAAATGCAGTTATATGTGATTCCATGTATGGAATGGAATAAGGTTATATCTTTAAACTTGGTATACAACCTCAGTGATTGTAAGGAGTTTAAACAGCTTTCAAGAACAACTTTAACTACAAATCCGTATCGAGCATGATTTGGTCCGAGCCAGTGATTGTACATTTGTGAAATTTATGCTTGCTTCAAGACAGCAAGCTCTGCTGGTTTGCTGAGCTTGGTTGTAACGAGCAATCATCCGTAGGTTCGATGGAATAATTGGCCAATAAAAAACCACCAAACATGGAAAATACCAAAATTCTTCAATTAATAAATACTGTTAAATTGAGGTGTGGGATTATTTTTGAAATATTTGCTAATGACGAAATTCACTTACAAATTGGAGAAATGTCACCTTTGATCATGCAGGCTGTATCCTTTAACAGTTATTACCAATTCCAAGTAGTTGAAAGCTTCTTTTCTGTTTGAATTAATGCTAGGGTAATGAATTTGAAAATAAATATGCAAATATTAAATATGCAAATGTAGCAGCCGATTGTTTTGTTGAGATTGGTTTCTCGTCTCCTTTTATCAGCATCCATCCTTGACAGTTGTGAAGGGCGCTGGTCTGGTCATGAAGGCCATCATTGAGGTGAGTCTTACATGTAAAATGTCCTTGGCTATACTTCAAAGAAAGGTTTCTGCATCGAAATTTGCTTAATTTTTCAGTACAGAAATCGTTGAGTTGTTAGTTTCGTAAAATGGAAGAGAAAACAGAATTTTGGATTTTTTTAAAATTTAATTAATTATATTTAAAGTTAATTGTGATACAAATACATAGAATAGATTGTCTGAGCTTTTAATCAAGTTAGTCTTATTTTGAGATATTCTTGATGGGTTCGAGTTTGGTGCGAAACCAAATACACTGTTTGCATTTAATGGCAAATTCCTGTCAAAATATTTGTGATATTGGATATATGCAAATATTTGAATTTTGGTATTTTTTTTTTCCATGGTGTTGATTTAATTAGCATGTACATATTCATCATAATGAATATTGATATCCATTTTGTACATGTGTTACAAGGCTTCTCGTTATATGACATGTTGTCTTGTTTTTGGCATCTCTGTGTAGATGTTCAGATCTAATTCTCAGGTATGCATGGGAAATCTACATTTGTCAGTTGTCACAGAAGTGAAATCGGGTTGAAATATACTCAGATGTCTCTTTTGGTCTGTAAAAGACAGAATCTGTAAATTATTTTGAGTAGAACTACCGTTAACTCACCTCAAAAGGAAAAAAACACATGTTGATTAAACAGAAAGGAAATTTAATGGTTGTTAAAAGTATGTGGAAAGCCAAGTTTTAAGGATCCACAAGATGTTTGGTAGTTTGTACTAAATGGGATAACTGTAATTTATAATATTATTTGAAAAAAAATTAGGGGAAATAAATGAAATACATCTTGAGGAAAGAAACGCATGAAGAGACATTTTGTGACATTCCTCTCTCACTCTTTTTCTTGTTGCCGCTTACGAATTTAGGAAGGCGACGAGGAAATCGCCGCGAAGATGCAACATTTGTCGTTGGCAGAAGGCGCCCTTCCAAGGCACCTCCTTTCAGCCCTGTTCACCTCTAGCACAGATTCGAGAATGTTAACCAACAGGTGAGAGAGAGAGAGAGCATTACACATGTTTTTGATCTAGTACAGTACGTTGTGGTTTGCAAACGTCCGTTTGTTATGTCTGTTTTATCAAACATAAACAGAACTCTGGTTTCCTGTTTTCTGGTCTAGTTTCAGTTTCGGTTGTCAACTTTGCAATATATGTAGTATTAAAACACAGTTATTTCCTTCCTCCTCAGACTAACTTTAACATGTAACCTGTCAATTTTTGGCGCCTCCCTGATTTGTGTGTTATGAAATTCTTTTTATAAAATTAAATTAAATTATAATTTTAATTAATAATAATTAATAATAAAAATTAAAGTAAATAATAAAATTAAAATTAATAAAAAATTAGTATTAGTATATTAAAAAATTATATTTACTGCAGTTGCTTAAATATGTAACAGACCATACCATTTTTGTTTTTGCAATGTATAATTTTAATGTGTACCATGTTAAGTGATCGTGAATACATATGGAGGAGGAAAAATTATATATTAAAAAATTTGTAAAAAATTAATAATAAAATTAAAATTTTAAATTAAATTTTAAATTAAATTAATTAAAAAAAATTAAATTAAAAAATTTAAAAAATCCAGTCCAGACACTTTCTCTCCAACAGAAAACATTTTAGTGTTTATTGTTTTGCAAAATTTTGAAGTTTATAAAATTTCTTCTTCTGTCCTCGTGTAATGTTGGTGGACTATAAAAGTCAGTAGCAAAATCATGAGCGTCCGTACCTCACATTTTCCTCTGTCGGCGAAGAATGATACTACCAAATTGTGACATATTTTCAGAGCAGAATGCAGTTTTAGGAGATAAATTTAATAAAACAGTGAATTTCAATGTCCATAAAATATTCTCATATTTTTCAGGCAACTCAGCCGCCATCTTGTGGCTCTATGGGTGACAGGGAACCCTGTTGCTATGGGATTACTTAGAAGGGTTCTGGTGAGTTATTTCTCTGACAATGTTTCAATTGCTTTGCAAGGGCACAGATTGGGTCCGGAGGGGGTCGTTTCCTGAGTCATCGTCATCTTATCGTTTTACAAAGTTGAATCTCAGAATTAAGCATCGGGCGTTAATTTTTGTTTTCATATGGCAAAAAAGAGAAACACGATACAAATTTAACTTTGAATGGTTTTGTATACAGGAACACTAAAAACAGCATACTCTTGTTCCCCAGAGTAGTTTGAACTCCTCAGCCAAATTTAAATCAAACATCATTAAGACTATCTAGGTACCTTAGGCTTGAGCATCGAACCAGCCTACCCTTGACAGTGCTCGACCTAACCCCCTAACTCAGTCCTCTCTGGCCCTCTGCTCCAGGCAATGTTTCTCTCCGGTCCTCGTAGAAAGATTGATACGGAACCCCTGTCCTATAGCGGTAGTTGATGTAAACCCCCCCCCCACCCTCCCTCCCCCGTGAAACTGATCCCACAATGGTGGAAATAAGCACCTCTCTGTTATTTTGACATTTCAGCCTGTGGGTCTGTTGGGCTACCTGGATTCTGAGGAGAAGGTTCCCGATAAGGAACGAGACATGATCCACACCCGAGATAACTTGAAGATGGCGCAGGTATGAAACAGTGGCGGAGCGTCCATACAGTCAGGGGGGGGGCGGATGCCCCCTCTGACGGACTCAATTGGACTGCTGGCGCCCTTTTCAGCGTTTTACCACTTTTTACTTATTCGCGGTTATTGACATTTTTTATTGCGCTCTCATCTACCTATTGACATTTGTCACATTTTTTTGGTGTAATTTTCTGACAAAATGCTCTAACAGCTATTTATTCTTCGTTTATCTGCAAATTAGCAAGAAATTAGCAAGGCCCGGAAAGGGTCATTTCTGGCGATCTATTGAGTATCTTGACTCAAAAAAATTCCGTACGCTCTGCGCCAACCTGTGGTGGCGCTCTGCTTAGATAGTGTTGAAAGCGCCCCTACAGACCATTCTCGCCCCCCCCCCCCGACCAATACCCCTAGCTCCGCCACTGGTATGAAAATGATCTCCTGCCCTGTGTGTACTATCTGTTAAGCTTTAGAGGACACAGGCGAAACTGTTGTTACGAAAAAGTTGTTACAATTCCTTTTACATTCTATGGGTGTCTGTTTCATTCTTAATTTTACGCTCGGCTGCTGGAAAAGAAAGCAAATTGGGTTCCTCTTTTTCTAGTAAATCTCATGTCATCTCACACGGTAAACTTTGTCTGTTGCCTTAGAGTCATACATCTTAAAGCGGGAAAATTTGTATTGTGATTGACCATTAGAAATCTCAGACTGCTTAATAATCTACTTCAGAAAGCCTGCGTAGGTAAATATGTTAAAGTTAGACAACCCGACGTTTCGATCCTAGCAGGATCTTCGCTCAGAGGCAACTGTTTGATTTAACTCCATATCATATTTAACTTCATAGTCTGATGGTAGAGCAGTTTATAGATTATGAACTTTGCTGCCAAACCTGTTAATTGGTGGATACCAGCTACCATATATCCATGTTTAGTTGTATAGATATTCTTGTTTAAAAGTATGGCTATATATTGTTAATCAGGAAAATACAAGGAGCCATTGGGTTATTGGAAGATTTTTTACACATTTTTTACAAAAAGCCTTGAGACACAAAACAGGAATAAGGAAAAGACAACTTACTTGGGGAACTCTTTAACAAGAGAACATTTCAGTTAAGTTTGACCTAGGCAAAGCGAGAAAGGAATATGATAATCTCACATTGTTATCCTTGTTTTTTTCTGTTGTATTATTTCTATTGTTATGATCTATTGTTCTAGTTATATTGTGATATTTGAATTTTTATTGTAATATTTCTTTTGTACTACTTAAATTTGATATTTCTATTGTAATAACTTTTTTGTTATATTTAAAATTGATATTTCTATTGTATTATTTGTTTTGGAACAATTGTATTGTTACATTTCCATTATGTTGTTTCTATTGTGATTTTGCTATTTTGATATGTCTATTGTATTATTTCTATTGTTACATTTCTATTTTATTATATCTATTACATTTCTATTTATCATTTATATTGTTAAATTTCTATTGTGCTATTTCTATTGTGATATTTCTATTGTAATATTTTTGCCCATTTTCAGGACCAGTCTGGGACACAAAAGAGCCTGCAATGGCACCAGATTGAGAATGTCCTAGTTCACTGGAGGGAGAGAGTGGGCCTCAAGAAAAAAGCTCCTGATGTAAGACACACCTCTTTTGCATTTTCTAAGAACAAAGACAAGTTGAAAGAACAAAACATAGCAATTAAGAACAGCTCTTTGTTTTCTGCTTATTGAGGCTCCAGTTAGGACTGTGCATTGTATCTGTATGGCATCTTTATTTAACCAAGATTTTAGATTTAAAAAGAACTGCTTTATATTAGAATCGTATTGAACGCTGTTCGTTTTCCTTCAGGCAGCTGTTTCCGTGCATTTTAGTCAAATTAAAATAAAAAAATTGTGGAAATGAAATTTAACAACAATGAAGTTGTTCTGGTTTGGCAACATTGTAAACATCTTTGAGCTAATAAAGAAAAGAATAAAAAACATATTAAAAACCTGTTGCATGTGAGGACTACTAAATTGAAAAAGATTCTTGGAGGTTAGAACTTTTTTACAATCAAATGCTCTTATTTTCTTAATTAGCTTATTAGTTTTCTTAGTACGGAAGAAATCAAGGAGGGTCTTCTTGTTGTGGTCAATAATAATATTATTTAAAGTAACACTCATTATGTATAATTGCTAGAGACTGGACAAGGGACTAAATAACCAAAAAAGGCTGTTTACCTTAAAGCAATATCATGGAAAACTTTTACAGGGATGTTCTCGTGTTTAAAGTTTTAACTGCTTGCAATGGTTGGTGTCAAGCTTACTGCATTAATAGGTGCAAAACCACATCTTTTTAGCTTGAGATGGGAATAAGTTTTGTTGAAGTTTAAAATGAATGCAGAATTGGAAACAACCCAGTTCTTGTGACTTCCTTACAACAATTGAGCCCAAATGTCAGTCTTGAGTAAATTCTCAGTGATGTGCTGATCATTTATCCACTTTAAAAAAGTTAATAATTTATCACCAAAGATTAGCCTTATGTGGACAGTGAACTGAAAGTGACACTGCTATAACACACTTGAAATGACACACACTTGAAATGAAACACACTTGAAATTGCACACACTTGAGATGACACACACTTGAGATGACATACACTTGAGATGAAACACACTTGAGATGACATACACTTGAGATGACACACTTGAAATGACACACACTTGAGATGACACACACTTTAGATGACACACACTCGAGATGACACACACTTAAGATGACATACACTTGAGATGATGCACACTTGAGATGACACACACTTGAAATGACACACTTGAAATGACACACACTTGAGATGACACACACTTGAAATGACACATACTTGACATGACATACACTTGAGATGACACACTTGAAATGACACACACTTGAGATGACACACACTTGAAATGACACATACTTTGAGGTGACACACACTTGAGATGACACACACTTGAGATGACACACACTTGAGATGACACACACTTGAGATGACACACACTTGAGATGACACACACTTGAAATGACACACACTCGAGATGACACACACTCGAGATGACACACACTCGAGATGACACACACTCGAGATGACACTCACTCGAGATGACACGTACTTGACATGACATACACTTGAAATGACACACACTTGAAATGACACACACTTGAGATGACACACACATGAGATGACACACACTTTGAGGTGACACACACTTGAGATGACACACACTTGAGATGACACACACTTGAGGTGACACACACTTGAGATGACACACACTTGAGATGACACACTCGAGATGACACACACTCGAGATGACACACACTCGAGATGACACTCACTCGAGATGACACGTACTTGACATGACATACACTTGAGATGACACACACTTGAGATGACACACACTTGAGATGACACACACTTGAGATGACATACACTTGAGATGACACACACTTGATATGAAGATTTTTTTTCTTGAAAGGTCATAGAAGCTATGGCAGAACATGTGCCATGATGACATCACAACCCAACCCCCCCACCCCACCCCATATCCTAGAGTAATGAATGGCTGGGATTGTCTATAAAAAATAATGTAATTTCTTCAAAAAACTAGTCTAGATAGAGTAAAGTAGAAGATATCGTGATGTCGTTTTCAAGTTATCATGTGGAATATCTTTTGGGTATTTCAGGTAATAATCAAATTTCCACCAGATTATTTAGTCACTAATTCATCCCTTTCGACAGACTCTTCCATGAGACTATTTTTAATTTTTTTTTATTAAAGCCACTCCCTCTGCTATACCATTCCATTTATATAATTCTGTCGGCCGCCATTTTGAATCCGTCTCATGAGTCGTATCGACCTTAAAAATGAAAAATCTTTTTTTCTTATATTTATATCTTGCTTCTGTGGCAGCCTCAAATGGTAAGCTTGCCATGCACTGGTATTCTTTCTTTTGCATGTAACTGTCTTTTACATTATTTTGATGTGTTTATTAATTTTTTTCTTTGGTAACACACTAACACAATTTCCCAGCATAATACTAACAACAACCTATGAGTTTAAGACTGGTCATGTATTCCCCAGCCTTAGAATAGAACTGGAAAAGGGGCATAGCAAAGATGGGGTGTTGATGGGACAGCAACAAGTGCAGAATCAGATTCAAGAGGGCATTGCAAAAAAATAGGTATTAGTTGGACAGAAGCCGAAATTGGACCGATATGGGACTGCCAAAATGGGGATTGACGAGACCGAAACTAGAATTGTAAAAGGGCATGGCAAAAGGGAATTGCTTATAAAGGGCATTGGTTATAAATATAAAGGGCATTACTTAAAGGACATTGCAAAAGGGCATTGCTTAAGGGCATTGCTAAAGGGCATTGCTTAAGGGCATTGCTTATGGGCATTGCTAAAGGGCTTTGTAAAAGTGCATGGCAAAAGGGCATTGCTTATAAAGGGCATTGCAAAAGGACATTGCAAAAGGTTTTGATGGGACAGTTTCCTAAACAAGTTGGAGATATTGGATATTGACCAGACTGTAAGTCGAACCGAATTGAAACAAACAACTCGAAAATAGACCGGATGGGACAGTTTCTTGGGCTGGACTACCAGAAAAGACACCTAACAAACTAAGACATGGATGAAAGAGTAACATGGGTCGAACGATCAAAATGCCACCTCGTAAAATTTGCATTGGTGTCTGACACGGGACTGAAATGAGAATGTCACGCTATAAAAAATAGACCATCGGGCTCAAAAGTAACCTGGCCCGAACACTTACCATACAGAACAAAGATATCGACGATCCATTCCCCTGGGCTATATGCGAACAGTTCGGCAAAATCGTTTGCTGATTATTAGAGAAACTTTGCCAATCGGGTTGCAACCATTCAGCTCATCTCAGTTCCTCCTTTCCTGTCTGCTCTGGTCCTCTTCTTCAAGTAGTTTATTATCTTTGGTGTAACCACAACCACTTCAAGCATGTTTTATTTTTGTCTTGCCAATTCCGTCATGTTAATAACTAACATCAGACCAGCTAACCTTCTTCCACATATGTATACCAAATTGGATCCCATTTAATGAAAATTTCCTGTCTTGTCGTCGTAAAACTTTCAAGAGGTCCTCTCTAAGTTGCTCTTGAGAGATATTCTGCTTATGCATCAGTCATAATGCTAATAGAAGATTTTAGGCAAGAGAAAATGAAACATAGCCCTTGATATGCTCACACTGGGCGGCACGCTCCCGGCAGTTCTGAATGCTGCCCAGCACAAACAGTATTTTAAACAATTCCGCCTGGCACTTTTTTGATGATAATTTAACAAATTTAACCATAACCAAAATCTGGGAGAATACATGGCACAGGATAGGGAAAATAGCACCACCTAAGCACACTTCACGTGCAAAATTTGTCCAGTGGGGGGGGGGCAAACCCCACCCATGAGATCCCTCTCCCAGGGTGTGGATCACACTACCACACAATCTGCCCGGCACTCAAATATTCCTGAGCACATCCCTGGAAACATATAATGCCCCGCAAAAAAGTCTGCGGCATTTTACGTATATATTGTTATATTTTGTTTCCCTACTAAATAATTGTTAAATCCCTCAAAGAAACTGAGTTGCAGTTTGTTGTTTGACGAAGGGATTAAGATTTTTCAAAGCAAAAATATTAACACCTAAATTTTGTCCAACAACACACTTACACCGCATATTCACCTAACCCATGACAAATTTCAAATTTTATTTTCATTGATTCACAATTTTTTGAATATAAATTACAATAAATACTGAATTTTTCTTTAGGTCATTGGGATTATAAAGCAGCTCGGTTATATAGAAACCTACCTTATCATTCTACATGTGCAGTTGAAAGTCAAAATACATTAATGTCAGATGTCGAAAAAGGTGTATAACAGGGTGTCTCGGTAGGTGGTCAGGAGGCCAAAAATGGCCAACGAAAATAGAAAGTATTCCGAGGTGTTGCATTATTGGGTACACATGTTCTTAACGTCTAGATGCCTGAGCACACCATGTGCCTACCTTGCACAAATTGCTCAATTAAGGTACAGTGAGATCGTCATTCTGACTGGTGCTTTGCGCCGATCTATGTTTTTTATTTTGACCCTCGTAGAAAAAAATTAATTGAGAACCCTTGCCCTGTAATGTAACGTTGATGACTTGTCAAAATAAACCCCCAAAACTTCGCCTCTAGATCTGTACCAAATTTTTCTGTGTCAGACCTGTCAAACCTACTTTGCTTTAAAGTTGTCAGTAAACTGTAAATGCCCATAGGTTATGGCTGGGTTGTCTTTTCTTTAACAAAAGTGCTAATCCTGATTTATGTTCATGCAATGCTCCTTTAATTTTTTTTGTTTTAATTGTTAACTATTCACTTTTTTCATTTTTCCTGGTGAAGTGTCACACACTAACATTTTTCGTGGATTTCTTTGTGTACTCACTTGGTGGTATGATGGCTTTTCCTTTCTTTTCCTAGTTTCTGCTCTTAAATCATACTTTAAGGGAAAGTTGGTTGCATTTCATTGAAAACTTTTTACATAACCATCGTTCACATGGGACAGGGATTCACTCGATTTAAACAGTATCGGTATGAGTACAACAGCATGAGTAAGAGTACAACAGCATGAGTATGTGTACAACAGTCTGAGTACAACAGCATGAGCACAAAAGCATGAGTACTAGTACAACAGCATGAGTATGAGTGCAACAGCATGAGTATGATTACAACACCATGAGTATGAGCACAACAGCATGGGTATGTGTACTACAGCATGGGTATAATTACAACAGCATGAATATGAGTACAACAGCATGGGTGTGAGTACAACGGTATGAGTATGATTACAACACCATGAGTACGAGCACAACAGCATGGGTATGTGTACTACAGCATGGGTATAATTACAACAGCATGAATATGAGTACAACAGCATAGGTGTGAGTACAACGGTATGAGTACAACAGCTTGAGTATGAGTACAACACTGTGAGTACGAGAACAACAGTGTGAGTACAAGAACAACAGCATGATTAAGAGTACAACAGCATGAGTAAGAGTACAACAGCATGAGTAAGAGTACAACAGCATGAGTAAGAGTACAACAGCATGAGTACAACAGCATGAGCATGAGTACAACACCGTGAATATGAGAACAACAGCGTAAGTACGAGAAAAACAGCGTGAGTATGAGAACAACAGCATGAGTACAACAGTATGAGTACAATAGCATGAGTATGTGTGGCCTGGGAGGAGTCTAAGAGGAGGGGGGAGACATGTTCCTTAAAATCTGGGTAACTAATTTTGTATCTCAATTTTATTGGACCGCCTTTGTATTTTCTGAACATCTCTACCTATTTTGCTGTTTGCATTATCAATGTTTGTTGCTTTCAGGGGGTTTTCTATTGTTCTTTTCACCAACTCTCTAAAATTTTGACAAATAGCACTTCTTTCTTTCCTTTTAAGTTGACATCTTTATAGTTTATTTGTCTAGAACATCAGTTGTACCCAATGTTTGAATGTTGACCTTTGAATTGTTAGAAAAGGTATCCATGGAAACATTGACATTCCATAGTTGAGAAATTGTGTTTTATTTCTTACACAGAAGCCGATCGTCCTCCGCAAGAGAAGACAAAGAATTAAGAGCGAAGCAAACTGGGAGTTGTTCTATCACAGGTGAGAACCTCAGAGAGTCATTCAGTTTCCTCTGTGAGTGAGAAATCGACAGAGATTACGACCGACTTATTAAAGAATGAAGCAAAAAAGAACCCAGAAAGGACGATGTATAAATGCAGGATTTCCTCTGTGAATGCTGGAAATCTTTTTTGAATGCATTTGATTTCGAGTCTTAGTAAGAAACGAAACAATAAACCATATAACAAGAAAACAATAAACCATATAACAATAAAACAAAACAATAAACAAGAGTGAACGGAAGACTCTTTGTTGTCTTTAGATGTTTCATATGTTGTCAGTCGATGCTATCCTTTCTACGTTTCTTTTCTTTGAGCAAAAATGAAAAATAATAATCAGCATCACATTTTTCATTTTCCAGGATGTGTGGGGAATCCATCATTCCCCCATCTTTTGCTAATATTGTGTTGTATTTTTTTACTTTACTGCAAAAAAATGAGTTAAGAAATCAAAACTTCTGAGAAAGTGAAGTGATCTTTGACAGGATCAGCATTTATATTTTATTCTCGAGACTTGACGAGATTGAACGAGCGATTCGGCCTTTTGGTATCGAGAGATAACTTTACACGCATTTACCATTTCCTCGATATTGACGCGTAAATCATTTTTTCTTCCCTCTCAGATTCAGTATGGACCATGCAAAGCCTAACCTTATCTGGAATTACAAGGTAAGCTGTTTTCATCATCAAGAGGGCAGAAAATAAAGAAAGTAGAAATAGAATAAATTCCCAAAGCTTAATTTCCGCCGTTTCCTCCATGTTGTTAAATAAAGCAAAGTTTTCCATTCAGGTGCAGGGCAACAGGGCAAATACGATAGCAACCGCAGTGGGTCGTAGGTGGTTCCCATAGTCATGGAAAACCTGAAACAGTCATGGAAAAACCTGAAATAGTCATGGAAAACCTGAAATAGTCATGGAAAACCTAAAAAAGTCATGGAAAACATGAAATAGTCATGGAAAACCTGAAATAGTCATGGAAATTTGAAAATTAATCTCAAAGAAAGTCATGGAAAAGATCAAAACAAGCGAGGCAGAACTTCCTGTAAAAAGGAATGATTTGCTGAAATTTTCTTACTAGTTAAAATTTGCAATAAACATAAACGCAGACAAGTTCTATGACACAAAAAAGAATTTGGGAATTTCTTAATGGTGTCATGAAGAGTGTGGGAAACCCGGTGACAAGATTTAGTCACAAGCCCCAATGGGCCCATCTTGACTAGAAAATCAAATGCGATTTTTTTTTCTTCTCTCAGACACGAGAAGAACTGAGGCAATGCTTGGAGAACGAACTGCGTGCCTTCTTGGTGGACAGAGAGCTCGGGGCGAGCCACGTCATCGCCTGGAACCACGAGGAATTTGTGGTCCTCTACGAATGTCTGTCGGAAGAAATCAAGATCGGCGACTACTTCCTCCGGTTGTTACTGGAAGCCGACGAGACCGACGAAGAAATAAGCAGCATTAAGAGATCGTAAGTCCACCCCCCCCCCCCCCCGTCATGTTTCGAGTGTTCTGAAAACAAACTTGATTTTTTTTTTGCAAGAAAGAGGACACCTATTTCTTATAGAAAATAACGATAGGTCAGTTAGCTCCTCTTCTCCTCTTGCCCCTACAACCCCCCTTCCTAACCTCCTCTTGCCCCTACAACCCCCCTTCCTAACCTTCTCTTGCCCCTACAACCCCCCTTCCTAACCTCTTGCCCCTACAACCCCCCCCTTCCTAACCTCCCTTGCCCCTACAACCCCCCTTCCTAACCTCCTCTTGCCCCTACAACCCCCCTTCCTAACCTCCTCTTGCCCCTACAACCCTCCCCCTTCCTAACCTCCTCTTGCCCCTACATTCCCCCTCTTTTCCTATCCTCCCTCTCTTGTATGGCAGGGTGATTCATAGGGACATTCTTTGGGTTTGTTTTCTGGTTGTTTGGACTTTAGATTGGGTAAATAAAATACCAATTTTGTCTACAATGGACCTGAAGCTTAGGAGGAAACCAAGGACTATTGTGTATTTATGCTTTTTATTTATTCTTATTTATTTCTATATTTATTTCTATTTTATTTATTTTTATATTTATTTATATATTCTTATTTATTCTTATTTATTATGCTTCCCCCTCTTGAAGAGAAAAAGTTAGGAACTGTGCAACTGTAAATGCATGAAATTACATGCGTGTGTTGCTAGCTCTTGTTTTGCATAGTACATATTGAATTTCAAACGAACATATCTAAAAAAAAAGAAAAACACGTGTAAGTATTTATTAATCTCCATAAATGCTTAGTTTATGATCTTCTTTTATTTGTCAAAAAATAATTCTTTTACCCCTGCTCTAAATCCTCTCACATACATATGTGAAAACCCTTTTTTCATTCCTGTATTTTTTTTCTTCGTCAGCTACGAGTTTTTCAACGACCTCTACCACCGTTTCCTCTTGACGACCAAGACTTCTATGAAGTGCATGTGTCTACAAGCCATGACCATCGTGTATGGGAAATGCTTCGAGGAAATCGGCCAATTCAACGACACCAAATACATCGTGCAACTATTAGAGCGGGTAATTTACCATAAAATGAGATAATTATCTAATGAGTGGTGTTTATCGTAAACACCGCTCGTTAGATAATTATCCCATTTTATGTCTCTGGCGGTCAGTGAAGTCCAGGGCATTATTTTATAGTTTGCATTTTTGAATCAAAGCAAGTTTAAGGTCTCATCAAGTTCCTTCTTCATATTAAATATTAAATAAATTATCAAGATTGTGTCCAAAAAGAGGTTATACATCTTTTGGGGGGGTCGTGTCGCGGTCGGTCCATTTTGCTGGGCTCTTAACTGGTCCAGTATTCGGTGAAGAGATTAGTACCGATCAGTAGGTAAAGTCTCTGTGAATTATCCAGTAACGAGAAAAAGAAAGAGAGAAAAAAACAAAATAAAACAGGGTGAAGCAAAGAAAATAAAGCCTTCAAAAAGTCAGCCGCATGTGTGGTTTCGTCGAAGACCGACTTTACTTTAAGGTCTGTGTTTCTATTCTGGAATATCTGGGGGCATTCTCTCATATTGCATTTAGCTTCTTCCCCCCCCTCCCCCCCCCCTGATTTTGATATCAGTGTGACATCCTTATGTGAGTGCCTCATGATTTTGCTTCAGAAGCAAAGTTAGGATTAAAAAATGGACGCAAGTCTCTAGACACAGAAGGAGAAACAGATCAGATTGATTGTTAAAAATGTTTGAACGCTTGACGTTAAAAACGTTTGAACGCATTTTAATGTTACCAAATTTTTTTTTTTTTTTTTTACATTTTTCAGAGCACGGATAAACAGGAGAGAGATAGATTAGTGTTATTCCTAAACAAACTGATCAATCACAAGAACAACGTTAGAGAAATCATCAACTCGAAAGGTATGAAAGTCCTGGTGGATCTGCTCACCCTCGCACACATGCATACGACAAGGGCATCCCTAACAACACAGGTGAGTGGACGATCGTTCCTCCTCTTGCAGTCAGTCAAGGGAACCGTTCAGAAATATTATTTTGTAGGGAATTTTTTTATCCTGGAATCGGTGGGGCATATTATCGTACCACGTCCTTCCCAACTCTAGTATAAGATCTGTTTGGATGAGTGACTCTATTATCTTCTGAAAGCTGAATTGTTCTGCTATAGATGTACAAGAGGTTAAAGCATCCTAAACATTGCATGTGAAGGAATTCCATTACCCCTTTCTTTGGTCTGTTTTATATAAAAAAGGTGACATTGGTCAGAATATTAATAGTCTTAATATCAATGTCAAAGTTCAAGGATAAAGGTAGGTAACTCATTTCAAAAGGGTTAATGACTCTATTATATCAATTCAGGTTTTGTCTGGATATTAAAACTTTACAAACAAATGCTCGATATAAATATGGCTCACTTGCTAAATATGCAAAATATGCTAACTTGATGATGAGAGTAGCTACTCTGTGCAGGCCTTAGTTATTAATGTTAATCTATTGTTTCATAAATTATATTAATATTATATATTTTATATGATACATTATATGATAATATATTTAAAATATTGTATAACATTTAATATATTAGTCATAAATTAATATTGTCTTATAAAGTTGACAAACTGAACCTGTAGTTGTTGTTATGGTTTATATTCATTTCCTGAGCATATATTGAAAAAATGTCAAATTTCTGTAAAACTTTCCACCAAAATAGGTGTGTGAGAAATTAAACATTTAAGAAATTGACCCCTTTATTAAATATAATATTATTTACTCCGCAGTCAAACGTGATCGAAGCCCCTCCCGAGCTTCATATCAGCAACGAGAAGGAGTGGTATTACGGTAACGTAGAAAGGGAGAGGCTAGGGCCCTTCAGCTTCCATGAGGTGAGAAGCATGGTCTTCGAAAGAAGCTGTAAAGTAGATTTTTAATTTTGCACATTTTTACAAATATATCTGTATGAAATGGTATCTATATCATCAAAAGTAACTGAATTGTCCATAACAACAACAATTTATACATGTAACCCGTTTTAGTTTATGTTGTTTATGTCGTCCTGTTGTTTTAGTTTCAGTTATGTCCTCCTGTACTTCAAACAATTCTAAAGCAAAACTGTAGAAAGTTGGTCTTTGAAATCAGAATTTTATACCAACCTTAAGGAATCGTTTACTCACAGTTAACGTTTACAATTAATCGAAACATGAACAGCCCCGACTTTTTTCAGTGCAGAGGCTTGAAAGTCATCAGTTTCTGTTTGTTTGTGAAACGTTGGATAACACAAACATGGCTTTCTGCGCAAATTTTTCTTGAAACCATGTCCGAGGTTTCGATCCAAATATTACTTAGATGACCGTAAAAGCTGTGAGTTTGTTATCAAAAAGTTACTTTGGAATCCATATTAAGAGCAAAATGTTCAAGAACCCTAAACTATCTTCTTTTCCTTCTCTTTCTGTATATGAACAGATGAAAGAGAAATGGGACGAAGGTCTTCTAAATGCCAAAACGAGGTGTTGGGCTCAGGGGTTGGAAGGATGGAAGCCTTTACATGCCATCCCACAGCTCAAGTGGTGCCTCCTAGCCTCCGGTCAGGCGGTCATGAATGAAACCGACTTGGCGATCATGGTACTCAACATGCTCATCAAAATGTGTGAATACTTTCCAAGCCGGTGAGTCTACGATACCGAGACGGCTCGCGAAAGCGGTTTCTCTCTCTCGGTTCGGGAGGGTTAGCATTGGGGAAAGAATGTGCTAAACCGGATTTAACCGTCTGTAAACCAGAGGGTAGCAGAGGAGTGATTTTTAGAAAGCACCGAAATAGCCTGTTTTTTTTAGTATTTGAAGAGAATGCAGGGGGGGTTGAAAAAAGTCTAATCTCTTGCAGATTTGTGGACCTACAGAGTGAATGTTGTAGGGGTATGGTTATCGTTGGCCAGGGTTAAATTATGGAGTAATGTGTCAGTAAAGAAAGACACTGCATGACCCTGTGGTGAGGTGCGGGAGGGGTGGGGGAGAGGTGCGGAGGGGTGGTGTATCCCCAGCAACTTTCATCCAAAAAACTGTAATAGGACCGAGTGAGACCATATATTTGTAGTGGTCTTTGTTAATTATTTACCAATGGGGATCCTCATTAGAATATTTACTTATATGCAAACTTTGAAAATCAAAGGTTAAAGTTAGCGTTTCATCAGAGAACAAGGAACATTGTTGCTACACGAATGCAAAAGATGAACAGCACTATTTGCATACTGAGTCATGCTATTATTTATTCGAAATAAAATTCATAAAACCTAAAGAATGATACAGAAAAATGTCAACAATAAATTATTCCCCGGACTATACCATAGAAAAAAATATCTCATTTGACTTTTTCTTTTTGCAGTGATGGCGAGGGCGCCATTGTCAGGCCTTTACCGACTGCCAAACGGATCCTCACAGAAGCACAATGCTTGCCACACGTAGTTCAGGTAGTGTTACAAACATTCAGACATTAACATAAACATTACAAACATTGTACATAGAGGAACTGCAAAGATTGAGCTGTTTTAACAACCCTCTCTTATTCCAAGGGACAAGGGGTGAGGGTGATTTTGCAAAATAATGAACAGATGTCAGACTTCCTTGAGCTGTTTATAAATTTTTGTCTGTTTCTATCAACGCACTGGTATAATGTTTGGCAAACGGGTTTATGTCGTTGAAAACAGATTCTCAGGTCTGGGGGTGGCAAAGGTCATCACTGTCGCTCTTTTTGTAGCGTTTTTGGCCCTTCTTTTGGCTGACAAATTGACCGATTGTCATGATCTTTCCGTGCTAGAACCTTTCCAGGCTGTACGAAGGTATGCCGGTTATTTGATTCATTGTGACCCTGTCATGTTACAAAATGTTACATGTAGCTACCTGAACCATCGAGAGACATCATTGCTTTCCCCATAATCCATAAACCCCCTTCCCCACCCTCAAGTAGAACTGATGGAAAATGTCTTACAAATTCTCAGACTAGCCTAATCAAGTATATCTTCAAATTATTATTTTTTTTTTTTTTTTTTTTTTTTTTTTGTCATCATTTTTCGTTCACAGTTACTCCTGACCTTCGACCCCATACTAGTAGAGAAGGTGTCTGCGGTACTCCAGTCGATCTGTCAGGATAATCCTCAGCTTCCTAAACTCTACCTGACCGGTGTCTTCTTCTTCATCATGATGTACACAGGGTCCAATGTACTGCCAATCGCATGGTAAAGAATTCTGTCCTTCTTTCCTCCCGTTCATCAACTTTTCTCATGTTTCAAGTTTTGAAAGAGAAAAGAAGATGCTACCTAGAAAAGGAATTTTTATCTCATTTTGTAGATTAAGAGATCTGCTTATTCATGAAATTAGCAAGATTTAATTTATATTTTTCTTTTTCCCCTTTTTTTTCCATTCCAGGTTTTTGAAATATGGTCATATGAAGCAAGCCTTCAAATCGGAGGAGGTATGATAAATATAATCAATATTTCATCTCATATCTCAAGTTTTAATGGACAGTCAGATTTTTGATAACATTGATAACCGCAAAAATTGATAATTTTTAAACAGAGCAACAACTGAATCCTCATATTCGTAAAAAAAAAAATTAAAAAATTGAAGAAAAAGGGACTGTCCAAACAGTGATGGAGAAAATCTTAAAGTTTCGGATGCGTTGTGAGAAAAACTTAAATTGTGTTTTTTTTTTAAATTTTATTTTCCATTTAGACTAAAGGTTCTGACATTATTCAGAATAGCATCTTGGGCAACATTCTGCCAGAGGCGATGGTTCATTTCTTGGAAAACCACAGCGCGGAGAAATTTGCGGAGACGTTCCTCGGGGAGTTTGACACACCGGAAGCGATCTGGAACACAGAAATGAGGTAAGGGTTGAAAGTTGGTTTCCAAGATTTCTGCATTCTTTGATATCCCAATGTATTTATTATCGGAGACTGCAAAAAAATTTGAAAACTGCAGCAAAAGATCGTTCTTAACTTGTATGATATCCCATCTAACATTATGCTTAGTTCCCTTCACTTGCTTCCCATTGAATTTTGGAATTTAAGATACTATCTTCTGTTTAAATAGTTGCACAACGAAGCCCTGTATATAGTCTGTCAGAAAGCTGCCTCTGTCTCGTCAAAAATCAAAGGAATTTAAATTTTCATCTTTTTCATTCTTTACTCTCTCTCTCTTCTTTTCTACCTCGGGGACAAAAACTATTATCCTAACACACTGTAGCATACGCAAACTGGAGCCTATACCGCAATTTTTGCAAAGTTCCGTGATTTTTTTTTTATAACCATTTTTTTTAATCTTAAATAATCGGTCACCTCTTTGTCTATATTTGTTTTCCACTTTAGACGAATGATGATTGAGAAGCTGGCGGCCCATCTCGCCGACTTCACGCCCCGTCTGAGGAGTAACACGAGGTCTCTTTATCAGTATTGTCCCATCCCGGCCATCGGCTATCCTCAGCTGGAGAACGAGCTCTTTGTAAACATCTACTACTTGAAACACCTCTGCGACAAACAGAAATTCCCCGATTGGCCGATCAAAGAACCTGTAAGTCTTGGTTTTTTAATACAGATTCCATTTTTATTCATAATTAACTCCTTGTCCCTGTACCCGCACTCGTTACGGCAATCGTGCCTTTTATGTCTGTCGCTGCACCTTCGCTTTGGAACGAACTCCCATTTCACGTTCGTGACTCTCCCTCCGTTTGTATTTTCAAGAGACAACTTAAAACATTTCTGTTTGATTCCTAGTTTCTTTTTTTCCCTTGGTTTCCTTTGTCTCTTTCCTACTTTGGAATGCACTTTGAAACGCTGTATTAAGCGCTATATAAATGTAATTTATTATTATTATTATTTTTAAATCTGCTTCTAACTTATTTTATCTTTTTTAACCCAGGGATCTAATTTTCTTAGATATCTTGATATCACTCCTTCTCATTGTTCCCGAAAACGACATTGAGAGAAGATAAAAATATATTTATTGCAAAGTGGAAATGTTTACTTTTTATCGTTAAATTTTTTCCGTATATCACAAAATGTCACAATTTTTATCTTGAATTTGTACCGTTGGCGCGTTGTAAAGTGGCCACTTTATTTATTATTATTTTAATTGTTTGATTGATTTTGTATAAATTTCGTTTATCATCAATTTATCATCAATTTCCAAGATCAAGTTTTTAAGAGACGTCCTCGAAGAGTGGAAGAAGGAGGTCGAGAAGAAACCGCCGAACCTAACCCTAGAGGAAGCCTACGAAACCTTAAACTTACAGACCGGAGCCGGCGGGTGAGTGACCGCATTCTCCTGGTCGTCTGTCATTTACGTCGCGACACAAAATATTTATGATTAGATGCGCCAAAATGTTGCGTCGACATTTCTGAAAGCGTTTAACAGATTTCCCTAGCCGCAAGAAAACATCAGACGTGCTTATGAAAGGTCATCAGCATAAAGCCCTCAAATATGCTAGGAAGTCAATTAATGGTCACATGTGTGCAACTTTGAAAAGCAAATTTACCGTCAAGCTTGAAGCATCCTTCAAGCTCTGAGACCTTTAATTGTCTTAGTTGACATTCCTCAAATAGGTGGGGGAATAAGTTTGAGGGTTCAGACCTCGAGGAAAATATATTTTGGAAAAATATTATCACTTTATAGTACGCTAACATTGATGATTTTTCTTTTAAAGAAACTGTATTGTCTCAAGATTGTTGCCTAAATGGCACGATAGACATTTTAAGGAATGAAACATGTTCTCACTTTATCAAACGAACAGATATATTTTCTTAGTGATGTCTCTGTCTGTTTTCATTTTCATTTTTTTTTTGGGTAATATTCAAAAAGGATTAGAAATGGATGTTTTACTGGAGGACACAATGGAAGTAGTTATAAAAATAAAAAAAATGAAATATCGCGTATTCCATGTTTTCTTTTAGCCACCCGGAAGCCGTTATCAGAAAGGCTTATTTCAAGATGGCCCAGAAGTACCATCCTGATAAAAACCCAGAGGGAAGGGTAAGTTTATGGTCACGTCAATATTAGAATGCTTATGCATAGATACTACGTTTGGAACTATTTACTTAATTCTTAACATTTTTTATTTTTACTATGTTTAGGGATCTATTTATTATTGTTTAGTATTGGGTGTTTATTACTATCTGTTTTAGGCTTTTACAATAATTGTCTTACTGAAGTATAGTTTCTCATGCTTATTTATATTTAAACATTAACTATGATTTAATCTTTTGTGCAATTTTTTAATTTTTTTAAACTATTTTACTATTTACATACTTCTGAATTTGTTTTGGACTATATGCGTTCAGGTTTTTTTTTTATATATATTTTGTTATTATCGTTTAGTACGAGTGTTTTTTATATTGTTGCTTTAGGCTTTTACATTTTATGACTTATTGGTTCTATATATTTAATATTTAGGTTTTTGTTACTATTTGTTTTTAGGTTTTACATTTTTAAAGCGCTTTGAAGCAGCTCTTCTGATTATGCGTTATATAAATATTACTTATTATTATTAATATTAGGCTTCATATTTTATTATCTTTGAGGTGGTTCAGTCTTGCTGCAGGGGATTTTGCAGTGGGCTACAGTTTGTCTTTTGACACGGTGATTAAGTGTTAAATCATTTTTCTGTTTTTCGTTCAAGATGTCTTCGAAGGCAGAAAACAAGTGTTAAATCATGTCTCTGTTTTGTTCAGGTTGTCTTCGAGGCAGTATACAAGGGTTTATGATTTCTCTGTTTTGTTCAGGATGTCTTTGAGGCAAGAAACAAGTGTATATATTTTTTCTGTTTTGTTCAGTATGTCTTCAAGGCAGTAAATAAGTGTTTATAATTTCTCTGTTATGTTCAAGATGTCTTCCAGGGCAGTAAACAAGTGTTAAATAATGTCTTTGTTTTGTTCAGGATATCTTCGAGGCAGTGAACAAAGCCTACGAGTTTCTATGCAGCAAGTCTTCCAAATCGACAAGCGGTCCTAATCCCGATAACATCGTCCTAATCCTAAGGGCCCAGAGCATATTATTTAGTAGATTTCAAGAAGGTAAGTGATATTTTTTCCTTTTAAGTATGTTATTCCCCTTTCTGTTTTTTCATTATTTCAGTTTTTTAAATTTTGTTCATTAAAAAAATTCTGGCAAGATGCCAAACTATGCGCTACAAGAGCACTGCAATCCCAACCACTTGACTCTGCTCTCAATCTGAAATCAAATTAATTTTAATAAATGAATTAATTACCAAATTAATTTTCCAGTATTGTCTTATTCAAAATGCCAGAACCCTCTTGAACAGAGCTGAACATACACATGCCATTTGATCGGATTTGAACGTAAAATATTTACTCGTTCGGCTGTGCAGTAGCAAAAATTGACCGCTTTCTGTGGTATAGTGGTATAGTCTACCATTCAATTGTAGCTCCTCTTCTTTACAGTGTTATGTATTTATGCTTTTGTCCCTCATGTCAACCTTCCCTCCCCTGCCCTCCACATACCCTCCTTCCCACCATGACTCCCTCTAAATCAGGGTTGTTTTGTCTGTCCAGCTGACCTGCTGAGGACAATAATAGCTTACTTGTTCCCCCCATCTTATTACCCCATCCATTATCCATTTAATCACCTCCTCCTCGCCCCTCCCCTTACCCATCTTTCCAATAGCATTGGAATCATCATTCACATTAATCCCTTTAAAAAATTCCAATTTTTGTTACTCTGGATTTTATTTTAAATTGTAAGACTTCAATTGAGATGATTAAATGTATTCATGTCTTTCATATTTCCTTTTCTTTTAATACCCCCTCCCCCTCCCCTCCCCATCAAGTCCTGGAGCCATACAAGTATGCCGGTTACCCTATGCTGATCAAGACGATCCGGATGGAGACCCACGACGATGCTCTGTTCTCCAAGTCCGTCCCCTTACTGATAGCCGCCACCGATCTGGCCTACCACACCGTGAAATGCTCCGCACTGAATGCCGAGGAGTTACACAGGGAAGAGGGCATCGAAGTGAGTCTGCGGTCGGGATTAATAATAATAAAATGGGATTAAAAATCTAAAGAGTTAGAAACAAAAAAGAGAAATTTGTGAATAATTGACATTTATTTGCTAAAGTTATTCAACCCTGAATACAAATCACACTGGAGCTACTTCCATCAGAGAAGTCTCACTCATATTCACAGATCTCATAATTTTGGCCTTCCTATACAAGTGCAATAGCAAATCCGGAGTGTTGTTGGGGGGGGGGGGTTGGTGTGGGAGGGTGTGGGATGTGGAGGGGGAGAGGGAGATCTTTTGCTGTTTTGACACCTTGTAGTTGAAATAAATCATCTCTCAAAATCAGTTCAAGTATCAGTAATTTTAAGATGAAACTTAAAGCTTACAAAGTTAGTTAGTGATCAAGGCTTTTAATGACATCTCTGCATTCTTCTAATTATGTTTTATCTTTTTTGTCTACTGCTGTTGTTCTCTCGTATTCATATTGAACAGTCTGCATGGTGCATATATGTGGGCATTATAAATCCTTTATTGTTTATTATTTATCATTTATTATTCATATTATTATGATTCATATTAATATTATTATTTAAAAAAATTATTATTATTATAAATATGATTATTATTAATATTATTATTATTATTATTGTTGTTATCGCCGCCGTTGTTTTTCACCCATGCAGTTATTGCATTATCCTGTATTTATCAAAGAGGACTGTGTTTCTGACGGTGGTATTACCATATATATAGTTGCCACTAAAGTCAGACCATCCCTGATCTAATCCCAATACCCAAAACTCTCCATACCACCGAGTCCCTTATCTCACGGTCCTTTCTCTTCGATAGGCTCTGCAAGAGGCTCTCGTTCGTTGCGGGACGCACATTGGATCCATGAGCTCACCCGACGAGATGGCTGTGATGGTAAGAAATGAATATTAATTCAAAATTTTGCTGCTGTAAATCGTTTAATGATTTGATACAATCGGGTGCAATGTCTTGTATCTTTTTCCATCTGGTACCTTGCTAGAAACAAAGAACAAACAAGCCTGTGCTGTAGTATCATCACCAATTTATGCAATCTGTAAGTTCAAATGCTTTCTGATTGAGATATAAGATTACAAGACCGATAGATTCCTGCGTATCGTGCTCGGGATCATCCGTCACAGTTTGCTGTTAATCCGTACAGAGTTGAAAGATTTGCAAGCCTCTGCATTTCTGCCGTGTCGGAGTGATACAGATTTATGTGTTTTTAGCTCATACCAGCATGCTGGTGTGAGCTATTGTTACAGTGCGGCGTCTATCACTCTATCATTCTATCACTCTATCCGTCAACAATTGGTAAAACCGCTCCCACTCGCACAGTGTTTGATGGAATTTCATGAAACTTGGACACAAGGACCATTAGGTATAGGTCCATCAGAGATGGTCCGAAATTTGGGGTCAAAGGTCACCTGTGGGCCGTTATGGGCCATTTTGTGGAAATACGCAAAATGCTTCTTCTCCTACAGATTCCATGGTACAATGTTGAGGGTTTGTCACGATAGTACTATGGAAGTTTTACCTTCAGGGTGTTCATGAATTTGAAATCAAAGATCAACTAGGGGTCTTTTGTGGCCCGGGCCGCGGCCCTATATTTTCAAATTGCTCCTGTTCGTACAGTGTATGGCCAGTTATAATGAAACTTGGTCACAACGTTCCTCGGGATGAGAGTTACGAGGGGTGTTCAGAAAATTGAGGTCAAATGTCATTTAGGGGGTCATTGGGGGTCATTCTTTGTAATATTTTCAAATATCTCAATCTCCTCAAGATTTTGATGGATCATATTCAAAGTTGAACTGATGATTGTTGGATTGTGTATGAATAAGGTGATGCCTAATAATTTTTGGTCAAAAGTTAATTAATTACAATTAATCCCCATTGTTTAAAAAAATCTGAGCCTTCACCTTTTGCCAAAGCTCCTTTAATTTGTCTCCCAGTCTCTGCAGTGTTTGTTTACATTTGTGGTTAAGCTCTGCAGAGGCTGTTAGTGGAATTAAAGCAGGACTGGGAGTTGTTATTAACTGTTGAACTGTAAGCATGAGAGCCCAATAGCCAATCAGCACTTGCCGATTCTTAGAAGTCTTTGAGCCTGAGGTATGTAGGCAGCCAGCCAAAATTTTGGCAAGGAGTGCTTCAGGTCTGCTCAGGTAGAGGGGAGAAAGTTTAATAGGGTAGGTCAGTGGTATTGTTTGAGAGAGTGGGGAAAATAGGATTTAAAGGGGGAAAATAGGAATTATAGCCAGTGGTGTAGCCAGGATTCTGCTAACGGAGGGAGGGGGGGGGGGTTATCCCTCATGGGCCCAAACTTGGTGGAATCTGACAAATGGCCTGAAATTTGGTGGGCCATAAAGTTTTGTGGGCCCTACATTTTTAAGCTCGAAAAGGTATGAGCTTCTGCACCATTGGTGCTCTAGTTGTACATGGTCCTGCTGAGAAGTTTGATATTTTTAATTGGTAGTACAATGTTCTCTAATCACATGACTGCAGACGTGTAGAGGCGAGGGTTTTCCGAGTATGTGTCGGTCTTCCAATACTGCCTGTTCGGGGGTTTATCAGGCATGAGCTTTCTCCGCGAATTTGCGGAAATATCCGTGATTTCTTTTGTACCTCGGGGACAAAAACTATTATCCTAACACACTGTAGCATACGCAAACTGGAGCCTATACCGCAATTTTTGAAAAATTCCGTGATTTTTTTTTCACCCCAGGCTCATCCCTGGTATATGGAGTCCACAATAATTTTGCTAAAGTAGCGCTCCTTACAAAGTACAATTGATGGCTTACCGTTCCAGTTTTGTTTTTTTGCTTTATTTTCTGTTGACAGGTGGTGGAGAATGTCATCAGGTGTTTTGCAGTAACTGCCCAATTTGAGAGCTGCAGGGACAGAATCACGGAAATACCCAGCATCATCAAAGAAATATGCCGTACGCTCTCATATAAGGTAACAACTTGGAACAATTTGTCTTTTTCTTTTGATCTAAAACCGTTAATTCAATAAACATTAAAGCAAGGTTAAAGCAGAAAATGTGACATATTGAATGTAGTGTTGCGAATGCGATGGCAAAACTTCCCATAATATTAATGATTAAAATATTGTAAAAATAATATACTCTATATATATATATACATATAAAGGAATAAAACTTAAATAGTAAATAATGTGATCATATCAGAAACTATAAGAGTAATTTATTTATATATATATTTTTTTATTATTATTATTGGTAATTTTATTAAAGGTGATCAAGTTAAATTCAACAATGGTCATAATTTCCTCAAAGTGTAAAGTTGTGAACATTAAAGGTTCTTCATAAAGAAACAAAGTAGGAAAATATCACTACTAAGGAAGTTGGATTTTGAAATTAGTAGTCTATAAATTGCAAAATGTAATCATCTATGAAATGATGATGTAATAATGGTTGGTGTAGTTAAAGTAGGAAAAGCAAGAAATTGGGAAAGAAAGATTGGAAGATATCCAAATGTACCCCTGCCCCTTCTCCTCCCCCTCTCCTCCTCCCTCTTCCCCTGAAAATAACACACTGGTTTGCTTTCTTGTTAACCCAATCAGAATCTGCCAAGGCTAGCCTCCGCCTCTGCCCAGTGCGTGAGTGCATTCGCAGTAGATCAGTACCTGCAAAACCACTTACAGAAAGCTGGCGTCGTCTGGCATCTGCTGCTCTATCTCTTCCAGTATGACTTCACCCTGGAGGAATCGGGCGTGGAGACTAACGAAGAAACCAACCAACAGGTATTAAAGTAGTTTGTTTAGTTCGTATCTGACAGGGACTGAACCCCTCCCCCCAAACACCCTATTTGATGCCACTTCCATCTATCCCTAACCCCCAACAGGTATTAGTTTGTTCGGTTCGTATCTGACAGTGACTGAACCCCCCCCCCCAAAAAAAACACCCTATTTGATGCCACTTCCATCTACCCCCTCCAACAGGTATTAAAGTAGTTTGTTTGGTTCATATCTGACAGGCACTGAACCCCCTCGACACCCTATTGATGCCACTTCCATCTACCCGCCCCCCCCCCACAGGTACTAAAGTAGTTTATTTGGTTCATATCTGACAGGGACTGAGCCCCACTCCCCACCCTATTTGATGCCACTCCCATCTACCCCCCCCAACAGGTATTAAAGTTGTTTATTTGGTTCGTATCTGACAGGGGGCTCCCCCCCAACACCCTATTTGATGCCACTCCAATCTATCCCCCCAACAGGTATTTAAAGTAGTTTGTTCGGTTCGTATCTGACAGTGGCTGAACCCCCCCCCAAAAAAACACCCTATTTGATGCCACTTCCATCTACCCCCCCCCCCAACAGGTAAGAAAGTAGTTTATTTGGTTCACATCTGACAGGGGCTGAACCCCCCCACAAAAAACCCCACCCTATTTGATGCCACTCCCATCTACCCCCCACCAGGTATTAAAGTAGTTTATTTGGTTCGTATCTGACAGGGACTGAACCCCCCACCCTATTTGATGCCACTTCCATCTACCCCCCCCCCCCCCCGGATACCCACAAAGACTATTCAAATTGCATGGTATTTTGAAGGAACTTGTTCGTAATTCCTTTTAATTTTTCTAGAAGGGTTTAGAAAATTTTGGTAAGGAATGAAAGTAACCAAAATTTACTATAGTAAAATGAGACAATTTTCAAGAAATGGGGGAAGGTGATTGTTACTTTTTTATTTCCTTGATATTTTTAGCTGTGGATTGATATATTTTAATATGCATTAACTGATTTACTTTTGACATTTTTAATACCAAACCCGCCTCTGTTCTTCACCACCTTTTTTGTTTTGTTTTTAACGCAAAAGGTTGTGGCTAACAACCTGGCCATACAGAGCTTTCTGGCGCTGGCCAGATTGGGGGGATTCCAATCGGGGGATGAAGCAACTCCAGAGAATATCGTGATCAAGAAGTGTCTTAGCTCTCTGTTGACGCCGTATCTCGCCAAACAGCTCAGTTCAGGCGGTACACATGCTGTAAGTTTGACCGTCGGTCAGCTGCTTATGCTTTGGTAGCTGTAGTAATAATATTAACAATAATAATCATAATCATAACCACATGTATGCATAATATAGCTATATAAAAGAAAAAACACCCCCCCCCACCCATTTCCTTGGATCCACCCCTTTGCCCCTGGATCCACCCCTGTTCTATGACTCACTTTTCAATCTCTTTCCCTTGGTAGTAGATATTGCAAATTTTTAAGAACAAATTGTTTTTTTAAGTCAAAACCTCGTTTCAAAGCAGTGTATTTACATTGCGGTGTATTTACATTGCAGTGTATATACATTGCAGTGTATTTACATTGCAGTGTATATACATTGCAGTGTATTTTACATTGCAGTGTATTTACATTGCAGTGTATTTACATTGCAGTGTATATACATTGCAGTGTATTTTACATTGCAGTGTATATACATTGCAGTGTATTTTACATTGCGGTGTATTTACATTGCAGTGTATTTACATTGCGGTGTATTTACATTGCAGTGTATTTACATTGCAGTGTATTTACATTGCAGTGTATATACATTGCAGTGTATTTTACATTGCAGTGTATTTTACATTGCAGTGTATTTACATTGCAGTGTATATACATTGCAGTGTATTTTACATTGCGGTGTATTTACATTGCAGTGTATTTACATTGCAGTGTATTTACATTGCAGTGTATTTACATTGCAGTGTATATACATTGCAGTGTATTTTACATTGCAGTGTATTTTACATTGCAGTATATTGACATTGCAGTGTATTGACATTCCAGTGTATTTACATTGCGGTGTATTTACATTGCGGTGTATTTACATTGCAGTGTATTTACATTGCGGTGTATTTACATTGCAGTGTATTTACATTGCAGTGTATATACATTGCAGTGTATTTTACATTGCAGTGTATTTTACATTGCAGTGTATTTACATTGCAGTGTATATACATTGCAGTGTATATACATTGCAGTGTATTTTACATTGCGGTGTATTTACATTGCAGTGTATTTACATTGCAGTGTATTTACATTGCAGTGTATATACATTGCAGTGTATTTTACATTGCAGTGTATTTTACATTGCAGTATATTGACATTGCAGTGTATTGACATTCCAGTGTATTTACATTGCAGTGTATTAACATTGCAGTGTATTTACATTGCAGTGTATTTACACTGCAAGTAAATAACATACTTCGGTCCTGCCCAGTTACCGTAGGTAGTATCTTCACATAAATGTAGCTAGATGCCTTTTGCTTCACCGTTCCACTTTGGGGGTTGTACTCACAGTGTAAGGGATTCTTCAGTACTCATATGCATGTGAGCTGTAACCTGTACTCATCCATGCGTCTCAGGTCAGCCAGCGGGGAAATCAGGCTACTGCTTCATTTTTTTATATCTCTTCTTCCTGGTAAAGATATCTACTACTCCCTCTAGCATGTCACGATAATGTCTCAGGCGGTGCGACTCCTTCCCGGGGGGGAGGGGGGCGCGACTAACAGCAATCACTAGTTTCTCATAGTCGTGCAGATGTACAGAAATATATACGTTAAGAGGAAGAAAAAAAAATATGGAATGGCCTGCACTAAACATCTTTCACTTTTCTGGGGGTTTGTTGCTATACTTCTACACATTCGCCACACTAACAGTTTTAACTTTCAATCATGCATTGCTTGTAGTATTATAAACTAATCCATTGCATTTAGTTTCACTCATGTGCCTTTCGGTCATATTAGTATCTTCATTATTGCTACTTATACATATATATATAAATATTTACAACTAACCCCACACAATGCTTTATTCAACAGTATTTTGATAATAGCGCTCCTGGAGATAAAGTTTATGAGGTCAGTGCATTTTAAAACAAATGTGTTTGTTTGTGAACTTGCAATCACCACAGATTGAAAATTGATGTGATGATTCTGTTTTTTTGTGGCTTGGGAGCCAAAAGAGGGATTCGACTTATTGGAGAGCTACATCGGGATACAACCGGAGTTATTGTTCAAATGTTTACCTTTTAACGTAACGTAAAATAGACGATTTTCATATATTAAAATACTTCACCTTCCTACTTATCATTACCCTCCTCCTCTTTACCCCTCTCCATTCACCCATGGCAACCCTTCCTTGACTCATGCACCCTCCATTTCGCCTCCTCCCTTCACACACTTCCCTGTCTACTCAACCCACCGCCCCCTTCAACCCCCCCCCCTCAATTTCACCACTGCTTGAGTTAGTCCTGTGTATACCTGTTTATGCCATGCATCCTGACATGTTTTTTTTCACTGATTTGCTCCCCCCAGTGTCTCAAAATTTCTGATTTATCATTTTTATGTTCTTGTAACAGACTCAGTGTAACTTTTTTTTTTTTTTTTTTTTTTTTTTTTTTTTTTATGATCCTTTCATAATCAACTCTGACCCTAATGGTTCTGACATATTGCTACATTTTTTAATACTACCTGGATAACAGTGTAACCCCAATAATCCAGAAATAATGGCACTGTTAACATTTTATGTAACTTGCAATTTGAAGGTAACATGAATTCTGTCTATAATAATATACTGCAAAACTTGATAATCTTTGTACCACAATAACAAAAAACATACAAACAAACCAAAAACGAAAATCACCTCCCATACATCTTTGCATATGTGCTTACAAGTTTTACCATGTAGAAAGACATGGTACTTTGTGATACTAGATCACAAATACCCTGGTTTTACTTTAAACATCGTTACTGCCGTTTAAACATTTAACAGGCAGTGGGTTTCTCTGATATAACCAACTCTGTGTTTATACTAGAGTGTCTTTCCACTCATATCCTCTCACTGTGTAGGAAACGACCATGTCCACTAGTAGAATTGACTACGTTTTGGATCAACTTTGACCCTAGTGGTACTTGACACTCTAAAGCCCGGGTCACATCCGTGCGATTCAACACGCGATTCAACTCGCAATACAATTGAAGATTGAATCGCGTAGTTAGACACGGGTATCAACTTGTTGCGCAATAAAAGGTGCGCCGTCGATTTGGGTTGATTTGCAATAGAGCAATGTCCTAATCAGCGCGACTTCTCAGAAGCAACTTTTCTAATTCGCGTGATTTTAGTTGCGAGTTGAATCGCATGTTGAATCGCGCAGATGTGACCCGGGCTTTACTTTCTCACATAGTGTCTGTTCATACAACCCTAGTGGTACTTCATGGTATTGACATCTCTGGGTATCAACTTTGACCCTAGTAGTAATTCAAGAATCTTTTCCACCTAGTACGCTTCCATCTGGTGTGGATGATTACAGCTCCAGTGGTACTCGGTTTGCATGCCTTCCGCTTCTTGTACTCTAAAACTCTTACTCTACCACTTCAATGTTTGGTTAAATTTTGACCTTGATAGTATTCCAAAAGTCTTTTCCACCTTATGTGTATTCCTATAACTCTAGTGGTTCTTGGTGGTGCAACAATTTTGAACCTGGCAGTACTTCATCACTCTTACTTTCCTTTCCTGCCCACCTCTTTGTTTGTACCTATGACCCTAGCGGTACTTATTCCCCGATGGTATTGCCATCTTTGTGCATCAACTTTGACCCTAGTAACTACTTCAATGTTCACTTCCTTTGTCACACCTAATTGGTGTATACACCTAGTCAAACATTTGCATACCATTATAAAAGTGTCTGCATGTTGACCCTAGTAGTACTTCAACACACTTTTCTATCTTAAATATGTATACCTATTGGATCCCAGTACTACTTAGGTCGGCCAGTTTTAGACTAGTTTGTGTATCAAGTCAAGTTATCACAGTTGTACAAACTGACAAACAATCGTTCTAGCCTGAAGTATTAAAAGTCTCCTCCATTTTGCGTTTGATAGAGACAGTGTCCTGATTAGAAGGACAGTGGCCCGATTAGAATGACAGTGTCCCGATTAGAAGGACAGTGTCCGGATTAGAAGGACAGTGTCCGGATTAGAAGGACAGTGTCCGGGTTAAAAGGACTGTCCGGATTAGAAGGACAGTGTCCCGATTAGAAGGACAGTGGCCTGATAAGCTGGACAGTGTCCTGATTAGAAGGACAGTGTCCTGATTAGAAGGACAGTGTTCGTATTAGAAACAGGAAAGTAAGCTGCTGGTGGCGGAGGGGCAGAATGAGGGAGAAGGAATGATACAATAAGATGCGGGTAAGATACGATACCGTGTCAGGAATGCTGGTTCCGCCGGAACAGTGTTCCAGCGAGTAAGGCTTTAGACCTAACTGGACCAGTGGAGATGGATTTTATCGATGACACACGCATAGTTCTGGGAATAAAAGATCCAACCAGCTGCATATTATTTTCCGTCCCCTACATCGACAGTTCAATTCTAACCATTTCTTGTTCCCTGAAAGTGAGACATTTTCTTTTTTTTCTTTGAACCATTTGCAGGTGCTTAAACTTCTTAACAACAATACAGAGAATCCTTACCTGATCTGGGATAATTCTACCAGGGCTGAGCTGACTGAGTTTGTATCCAAACAACAGGAAGTTTCTCTAGCTGAGGTAAGACGGCCAGTTTCCCACCCACTCAGAAAATGATCATACGTGGCTGTTAAAAGTCTAGTTTTCATATCTCTTCAATAGGAAACTTTTAACTTGGAACCAAAAAAATTCATTCAAAAGTTCAATTTTATTCAGTGCAGTCCAGAGAGTGGCCGGAATGTGCACATTTTTTCCCCTTTTGAGTGTATAGGTGTGTTTCATATAGGCAAAAACCTTTGAAAAAAACTTAAAAAAAACTCATTTTTGATCTTTCAGGGTGAATCAGATCCAGATATCACAGACCTGTTTGTCTACGCTGCACATTCCTCAGAGCTCATCATCGGCGAGATCTTTGTCCGTGTCTACAATGAGCAACCAACATTCCTTCTAGAAGTAAGTTTTACCCATTGAGAATCATATAATAGTTTTGTTGGTGCTAAAAGGACATGGTTGAATTAAATCACAGTATTTAGTATAGTGGTGATAGGTATTGTTATGTTTAAAAATATATAGGTTTAGTTTCGAGCTTGTCATAGGCGACATCTTTGTCCGTGTTAACAATGAGCAACCAACATTCCTTCTAGAAGTAAGTGTTACCTGTTGAGAATCATATAATTGTTCTGTGGTGCTGAAACAAAACATGGTTAAATTAAATCACAGTATTTAATGGTGATAGATCTTGTTACGTTACAAATATAGGTTTAGTTTCGAGCTTGTCATAGGCAACATCTTTGTCCCTGTTAACAAGGAGCAGCCAACATTCTTTCTAGAAGTAAGTTTTACCCATGTGTTTTACCCATGTTTTACCGAGTGTTGTTCCTGTTTTTGCTATAAAAAAATCACGTTTCAATTAAATCACATTAGTTAGTGGTGATAGGTATTGTTACATTATAAATATAATAATAATAATATTTACTTTTTATATAGCGCTTTATACCAGCAAAAAGGTCTCAAAGCACTTTACAGACGTTATATTACCCCTGGTCATTGATAACCTGTCCCAGAGACAATCCCTCCAGTCGGCAGCAGTTATATACTGCGCCCAATGACAAGTTACCTCACAGGTACCCATTTAACCCCTGGGTGGAGAGAGGCAAGCGAAATAAAGCATCTTGCCCCATCGACACAACGTAATGAACTAGGCAGGAATCGAACCAGCAATCCTTGGATCACGAGTCCGACGCCTTAGCCAATTGGCCACCACGCTCTCTGAGGTTTAGTTTCATTACAATGTACTTAAATGCATTTTCTTTCTTGTTCCTACAGGATCCTACATCATTCATAGTGAAATTACTTGATTTCCTTGGATCTCAAGCTCAGGTAAATGTTTACGTTGGGGTGGTGGTGGGGTGTGAGGGTGAAATGGGAGGGGAAGGAGAGGGTAGGGAAGGGGGGGTAGGAGAACCCCTGGGATGGAGAGTATGTTAATCTTGTAGATACATAGAAGAATGGGATAGCCTACATGAATGGCATCTTCGGAGCTCGGGAAAGATTTGACCAGATTTGGGACAGAGCCTCTTTATGGATTCCAGGGGATACCCAGAAATACTGGGTAATATCAACTGATAAGCTTGAGATATTTGGAATAAACGAAAGGTGGTCACATTCAGTATTATTATTATTTTGTGAATATAAATGCAGTTTTGGAAGGAAAATCAGAGTTTTTGTTCGCGGTGTATTTTATATGAGACTTAATAATGTGAGACGTAAATATTAACTCCCCCACTCCCCTCCCCCCCCCACCACCACCACCATCACCTCAAGAAAACTGCCAAACACAGCAGTATGGGATATATTCATAACATGACTTATCTTGAATGGGATTGGAACATAAACCGTATATATTCACTCAGTATTTCTGAATATAAATGTTGGGCCTTGATATTGGGTGGGGGGGGTGGGGGAAAACGGGATGGGAATGGGGTGGTTTGGAAATATGAGTAGATCACTTGTTGAAGTTACTTTCATACATTGTCATGTTTATTGTTAGCTAGCCTTATTATTATTATTTTTTTCTGGTTTTATTTATTTTTATCTATTTTATTTTTTTTATGTACAGTATTTGCATTCCCTGAAGGCTCTCTCATCTAAGGAGATCAACGGCAACGCCCAAACCACCCAGCAAGTCGAACGGCTCCAACAGAGCGAGATGGCCATGGAAGCCGTAGCTAATGTCATCAAGAGTTGTCCAGGTGGGTTGTACTAGTCTCATAATCTACTTGATGAGTTCAAGCACATTGACAGAATAATTCAGTAAGATGGAGGGAGAGATGGGGAGAGCCGGGGGGGGGGGGTCTGAAATGTCTGGAGTAGAGAGAATCATGGATATCTCGAAACAACGATGCTCTGATGACAAGTCTTCTAGTTTCTCTTATTTAGTTTCTCGACGGACAGACAAGTCCTATACGAGTTTACCTATGTAAGCATTTGTCGTCACGTGACAAGGAAAACAGATAATCTCTTTTAGGTTTGTAAAAGAAAAATGTTTGTAAAGTTATTGCGAGCAAATGTTTGGTGTGTGACTTGTGAAACAAGCCAAAGAGGATAAATGTTGCTTTGATGGGAGGATAGATTGTGGCTGTTGAAACGGTCTCTGTCAGGTGAGATGGAAATTTTATTTCTTAAATTAATTTTTTAAATGACATCAATATTTTTTGGGGGCGGGGGGTTTGCATCCCAGGGTCATTTATAAGAAAAGGGTCATTGTTTCAACTTCTCTCTTTTTATTCTTTTGTTGAATGGTGATGTGTTTTGTTGAAATTGTAAGATTAAATTTGGTTGAAACTGCTAACCTCTTTTTGTTTTTGTTTTTTTTCCATACAGGAACGGAAATTAAATGCAACGGCTGCTACAAGTTACTCTTCTCACTGTTAGCGATACCAGGAGCGAACCGACTTAAAGTGCTAGACTTAGAGGTGAGTATTACAAAATAGAAGAATATCCTCGGAGGATAGATCGGTTAGTTTTAAAATAAAAAGTTTAATCACAATTCATTTGGAATAATTGTAAAATATAGCGTTGTCCTTTCATGTGAGTCTGAGACTCGAGACCCGTATTAAACTGACCGCAGCATGAAAGGTGTTTGCAAAATAATCAGTTGAGAAATTCTTTCTTTCTTCTGGAAAAACATTAATTGTGTAAATTTATTCAAGATATCAGCTACTAGAAGAAATCTAAATCTCAGGCATGGGGGAAAATTATGCAAATGTGGTCCCCTTTTGGGAGTCCTTAGTTAAAGTATATTTTTATCCCATCATTTCCCAGGGCCCCCAAAATTGACCCCGGGCCCTTGTGCTGGAGTTCACTTGCCCTCCCCCCCACCACCCCGAAAAAAATTGGACAGAATTTGCAGGTTGTCATGTTGTATAAATTTCTGAAAGGTTTGGATTCTCTTGGGCCAAAAATCGCTGGGGTATTGTAAAAATTTTTCGGTTAATACTTTGGCACTGTGATCATGTGACATCGTAAGAAACATGCTCACATTTCATTCGTCGATCCAGGAATTCTCGAAGGGCTGAACGCAAATATTCTCTGACAAAGCAGTGCTTTAGAAAACAGCGAAGAATGCACATGCACATCTGAAAGACATTCTCGGCTGATGTTTGGTATTGAGAAAATTCGAGCAGGGGGTGGGGCGGGCAACTGGGGTGGGGCGGGCAACGGGGTGGGGGCAACTGGGGCCCCCTCGCTGGATTCGCACCCGCGGTTTGAGTTACGACACGTCTTAGGGTTGATCATGTCGACAGGAAGAAGGGATTATCAGTGAATCGGTTTGATTATTTCTTCTTTCTTGTTTTTGCTTTAAATTCCCGCAGGTCATCAAGGGGGTGAGCTCAAATAGCGAATGCGTCGAAAATATCTCCAACTCTGGAGTCATGGGCTACCTAGTGATGAGTTTACACCTCGTACCCGAAGGTGAGAGGAGAAACAACAAAGAAACACATTTTTAAATTGATGTAAAAGTTTGATTCACGTTAAATGCTTCTTCATATATTAATACCGGACTTACTCACCGTGAATGCTTAATGTTAATATATAAGTAATGATTTCAAAGAGCAAAAAACAAAACTAGGTATATTGTTTTTAAAAAGTCCTGGTGCCAGAATTCATGATATGAGTAATTCAGTGGGTTATATTAACATCATTAAATTATTTTAAATATTGAAAGATGACAAATTTGATTATGGGATATAAGTATTTGAAATATGAAACATTTAATCCTGGGAGCACTGGTTCCAAATCCTATTCTAGCCAAAATTTTCTTGCCCTTAACAATTTTTTTATTTTTTTTTATTTTTAAATCATGGTGAAGGGAAAAATTGACTTTGAAATTCTGCCACATGACGATTTGGTTTTCGCTCATGGAGTAACTTTTTCTGTCGTCAACTATTCACCCTTAACAGAAAAAGATTTGCCATTAAAGTCCGTTTTATGAATAATCACAAGTTCACTACAGGTGTGGAAATTCTTCTATTTTCCACCAAAAGGAAAACAAGAAGATAAAAGTCCATCTGCACTTTGAGAGACTTAAACCTACCACATTTGTTAGAAGATGTTCCTACTATAACTAGCCTACTTTGAATGTTAGAATCTGGGCAGAAAAGTTTTGGCCGTTTAAATGTGGAAGGAAACTTGTACTTGTCGACTGTGATGGCATGCTGCAACACTAGACGGGGGAAGAAAAATGTTTGTATCATTCAACAAAGAATATTACATATATTTTACTAACTTGAGTGGAAGTCTGGCTGACATAGAGGAATAAGAAGTCAATTTCTACGCAGTGAGCTTCTTTTTTTTTTAAGCTGATGCTATGTTACAAATTGTTTTCATTCCCCTCACAGAAGCTGCTACAGTCTTGGAGGCCTTGTTTGCTCTCATGTCCAATACAAAGATAGTCAAGGAAATTGTCAATAAAGGTAAATAATCCAATTATCTCTCTGTCTGTCTGTCTGTCCCATCTAGATATGCTCTTCTGCTTTGCTATGTGTGAAAGAATACCATAGTAAATGGGTAGTAATGTTAGTGTAAAGACTGCTCAGCAGGCACGTAGCAAGGAATTTGCCAAGGGAGGGGCAAACTTGTAGACAAACTATTGGAGCCGTAGATACGGCATTGCAAACTATCTAAGCGTAGCGCCACAATGAGTTGGCGCGAAGCGTACAAGAACATTTTGGCCAAAAATGCCTCCCAGATAGCTGGAAATGGCACTTCCCAGGCCTTGTAAGTTGCATCCAAGCATTTCCTATTTTGAAATTACTAGTGATATCATAAAAAAAAAAACATACACACAAAATTTGCTCAAGGGGGGGCTGTGCCCCACTCTTCGCCCCACTCTTCGCCCCACTCTTCGCCCCACTCTTCGCTATGCGCCTGCTGCTCAGAGTTGTAATGTGAGTGGTGGTGAGGGGGGGTGGCGGGCAGGTAGTGGGGGGAGTAAGTTCTCAAGCTTCCATGTTTTGCAGGGGGTAGGTACTTGTGAGGAGGAGGAGCAACATGATCTCAAAGGGAGATAAAATTAATATCTATTACTGGTAACATGTTGGCAACATGAAATGTTTTTTTTCATTAATGTTGTGTGTAGGTGTGTCTGTGGCATGATAGGTGGTACAAGTGACTTGCAAAAAGTCAATTAAGCTACAGACATTGCTGCTGGAACACTGCTCAAAGTTTTTAATGTTAGTGGTGGTAGGATGGGGGTAGGGGTGGGGGTGTTAGTACTGGGAATAAGTTTTCAAACCTCCATGTTTTGCAGGGTAAGACTGGTGATCTCAAAAGTGGATAGCATTACCTATTACTATTATGCGGACAACATGTGGTGGTATTCATTAATGGTGTGTTAGGATGTGGCATGGTGATACGTGTCCACTTGCAAAACAAGTCAATCGAGCCACAAATATTGCTGCAGACGTTATTGTCGTCGTTTCCAGCCGTTAATCAAACAAAAGATGGTTCGATATTTTATGTAATTCAACAAAAAGTTTTTGAAAAAAATTCTGTATTTATTATTCCAGTAAGGATGAGGGTGATAAAAGCCTGCAGTCCTGCAGGATCAGTGGTGTGAAAATATGCAATTTATTCTTCTTTTTTTTTTTCATATTTCATTTTTTTTTATCTCTGTCTCAAAGGCGGTCTAATATACCTGTTAGACCTCTTCTGCAATTCGTCCAATCCGATGGTCAGGAAGAAATCGGCCGAACTCTTCGCCAAAATGCAGTCCGACAAGTTGTTGGGCCCCCGGATCAAGATCATCCTCTGTAAATTCCTACCCTCGGCGTTCATGGACGCCATGAGAGATAGCAACGAAGCAGCCGTCCATATGTTTGAAGGTAAAAATCAGTTCATTAATTGGGTAATTTTAGATAATATTTAACAAGTTAAATAGGTTAGGAGCATGACCCCAAAAACTGAAAACTTTACCCTTCTGACTCCCTAAATACTTTTCAACCCTACATCCCTCACCCGACCCCTCCTTGTTACACCCTTCTCTGCCTCCTCACCAACCCCCCCTCCCCTACCACCTCACCTCCCACCCTATTTGCAAGATATTTTGGGCTTAATCTACCAATCAGCACATGGTCTTGTATAGTTCCTTTATACAAGTACCTTGTACTGGTTGGAATCTGCTAAACATAACAAAATTTGTTCTGAATTTTGAACTATACTGTTCCCACCCCACCCCACCCACCCCTCATCTATAAAAAAAAAAGGCGGGGATGTGCTAATTTGTTTATCTGTATTATTAAACAACTTAAAGCTATTCCTTGAATCCTTCTTCCCACCCCCTATCCCACCTTACTATCTCTCTCTCTCTTACCCCATACCGTCCACACCTTCCTCTACCCATAACCCAACCCCCCTACCCCAACTCACCCTACCCCATCTCCAAAGTAGGAAAGTATTATACGTATTAAATCGAACATGAATAAAAATATTACATGCCTGAACATATGCATAATTATTTTCAAACAAACTACTGTAATGTCGTCATTACTCAAATGTATATTTCTCTCGCTAACGCTCCAAGAAGACAAAATTGTTAGGAAATAAAAAAATTATCAAAATTATTATCGGAGTAAAAATCAATGGCAAAGAGTCGAAGAAGAAGCAGTGTGGAATGCAGGTCGGTGATATCCCAGAACTACTCTGGCTGATGAAAACCCTCGCAGACACTGCCTCTCTCAGAATCATCTCGGGAGTCTCTCTCTTAATCTTCCGAGGAGAGTTATTTTTTTGCTTCTTCCTTCTCCACGACGTGCCTCGAGGACGTAACCTTGTAAAGGTTGAATCCGTCCTTTCGAACGTGACACAGATCTTCGGCAGCGACGTCGACTAGATACGACGCGATACAAGCGGGGAACGAGTTTCTCCAACGTTTGAAGATTTTAATCTCTGCAGAGTGATGGAGAGATGTCTTCTGTTTCTGATGTTGACATCATCAATTTGACCACGCTGTCCTCTAGCCAACTTATCCGGGAAAAACATTTCGTGCTTGAAAATTGGTTGCGTAAACTACTCAGTGAGATGGGGTCGATTTGTTTCGTCTTGATACTCTAAAAAAAAAAAGGGAAAACAAGTTTCTCAGGGTAGTAAAATTTTTTGTAGATTTTTTCAAATGATGGAGGGGGGGCGGGGGGTGGGGGGGTGGGGGAAAGAAAGGTAAAAGGCAAAAGACAATTTACTTGTTAATTCTACTACAAGTAGAGGTCTAATGCCTGCCGACCTACATCCAATCTTTATATCCGTCTTTCTTGTTTTGCTTCGCCCAGGAGTTCACGAGAATCCAGAACTGATTTGGAACGACGACGCCAGGGAGAAGGTGTCGCTGGTGGTGAAGAAGATGAAGAATCGGTGAGTTTGACTGCATCTAGTCTCCGGCAAAAAAACTTCGAACCGACGGCAGCCTCTTCTGCCGTCGCTCCTCACAGATACCTAGTCCCCTATCTCGTCGCCGTTAACCTTCTGCTCCGATCCGTCGGTTGAACGAACCCTCTAACCAATGTAAGACAACCGTTCAACTCTCCCGTCTCACCGAGAGATGACTCGAGGCAGACGACTAGTTTCGAGACGTGATAGTCACAAGCGAATTCATAAGAGAATTTTTACAAAGTCGTAAAACAAAGAATCGTCTGTTTTGGTCGTTAATTCCATTTTCATTTTATCTCTCTCTCTCTCCCTCTCTCCATAGACATTACAACGATCAGAAAGAAAATCCAGATGCGCAATGGAAGGTAAATCCGAACTACATCATTTTTTTTTTTAACTAGTCTACCAGCAGTGACAGTATGTTTTGAATATGTTTTGGAGACATTACCATTCAGTAAATACTACGACAAAATTCCAGAGCACGCTGATTTGATGTTTTTGATGTCTGATATATTTTCGTTATCAAGTATTTGAACAAAACGAGCGCACAAGCTTCAAATCTGTGTCACGCTGACACTCACTCTCTCTGGGCATTTTTTCGTGGCATTCTCTCTTCTCGTCAAAGCAGACAGAGCAGTGAATTTTTCGTGATAATAATTCTCTTGAAAAAAAGAGGAGAGAATCTAAAGCAAGTTTTGTATTAACATATGACAGTTATTCTCATAGTCTATGGCAGCAACTTACTTGACAGCCAAAAAAAAAAAATGAAATTTATCACAGATTGTATAAATCCCTTTTTTTTAAATTTCTAATAAAACATCCCGGAATATATGTATTTGTGAAGCGGTATTTGAGTTATTGAGTACACTGAATTGGCAAGTATTAGAAGCAGTGAACTTGAGTAGCATTCGATAAAAACTTACTACTTACTTACATACTTCACAGCAACACCTCCTCGGGAATGGATTAGGGGGAGGGCGGTGGGGGGGGGAGAAATAATTTACACCGTGAAACGAATGTCAATGTTTGTCAATTTTTCTTTTCAGATTCCAGAAGATTTCAATGTGGTCTATACCAATCTGGAGGGTGAAATTTCAGTCGGCGGAGTCTATCTTAGGATCTTCGTTTCCCAGCCGTCGTGGGTCTTGCGGAAACCAAGAGAGTTCATGGTGTCTCTGCTAGAGAAGTTTACGGAACTACTTCAAGCCAAAGCTCCCAACGTAAGAAGAATGATGACTTCCTTTTTCGATGACCGTTATTGCTAGTGTTCCACTAGTCTCAACTAGTATCAACATATATATATATATATATATATATATATATATAAATATATATATATATATATATATATACACATATACATATACATATATATATGTTGATACTAGATGAGACTAGTGGAACACTAGTAGTTGTAACTCGGAGTTTCACGCTTTATTGCGATCTTCAGACAACTGGTCCCAGACCAGTTGTCTGAAGATCGCAATAAAGCGTGAAACTCCGAGTTACAACTACTAGTGTTCCACTAGTCTCATCTAGTATCAACATATATTCCGCTCTGTCCAATGGACATAGAGCACTCTGCGCCAAGATAGACGCCAACCTACTCTATACATATATATATATATATATATATATATGCTACAAGGTATATTGATATTTCTTGTCCTTCCCTACCTTGCCCTAATCACATAAATATAAATAAATTACAAATATAAAACCTTTAGCATGACACACAAGTTTTCTTTTTCTATTCTACTATTTTTCCAGGGGGAGGAACTAGAATTAGTGACCACTGCGTGCGTTAGTTTCTTCAATTCTCAGCCTCTGATGGCTGACCAACTGCCAAATATGGGTCATTTACCAGAGGTGATGAAAGGTCTGATCTCGACGAACGATGCCAAACCAAAGTCCTGCTTGTTGTTGCTACACAGTGTAGCCGATAGCAACGTGAGTATTACGTTGTCGTCATGGGGACCATTGCTCATTTACATACTGTAGCGGCGAACGAACGGCCGTCTCCCCTACTTAGTTACCACGATATTGCATGTTGTTGTGGTCGTTGTGAACTTTGTTATGTAAAATTGTAGCAGCAATGCCTGTGTTAATAATACACACTTCAAGCAAACTGCTAATTCATATGATTGTGGTTATAATTATTATAAGAGAGTATATTAAATAAAGCAATTGTAAACACTGTTTCATTGTAACAGTCCCCCCCCCCCAAGATAAACAACAGTATGTTACATACACAGATGTGGAAAACTTGTTCCTGTGAAGGTAATCTCTGTTAAGACCAAATGCTCAGGTGTTGGAGTGTTTAAAGAATCCTTGCTTCACAGTATGTTTTTGTTTGTCCGTTTAAGATAGTCAAGCTAGATTCAACTTATCGGATAAACTGTCAGGCTGGTAGCCAAGGGGGGGGGGGCAAGGGGGCGATGGCCTCCTCTTGAGCAATTTTTTTTTGTATGTTTTCATGATATCGCTAGTAATTCAAAATAGAAAATGCTTAGATGCAACTTACAAGGCCTGGGATCAGTGCCATTTCCAGCGATCTGGGAAGCATTTTCAGCCAAAATTTTCTTCTAAGCTTCGCGCCAACTAATGGTGGCGCTACACTTAGATAGTTTCCAGTGCCGAATCTACGGCTCTAATAGGTTGCATACAGGTTCGCCCCTCCCTCGGCAAATTCCTTACTACAAGCCTGTAAACTGTTGTTTCCATCATGATGTCTGTCTGTCCATGTATCTGTCTGTCCATGTATCTGTCTGTTTGATCCGCCCTCACAGGTCTGCGTTCGTAGTCTTTCTCAGCTGGAGTGTATGGAACCGATCTTAAAAGGCATGAAGAGCAGGACGGACATGACCAACATCGGCTGCGAGATGCTGCACAAAATGTTTCAGAAAGATAATCCAGATTTAGTTAAACAGGTAAGATATCTACAAATCTTTTTTACTCTATTAGCCATACAAGAACCCCCCTCCCTGCCCCCCCCCCATTAATCCCTCAAAATTTTTTACAACATTCAACTTGTCCCCACATTGCTCTTGGTTTTAGGACTCTGCCGCTTTACTTAGGCATGACACAACCTTAATACCGATACTATGTTGAATAAATGATAACCTGGCACGGCGACACGCTTGACAACTTTTGCCATCGTCAAATTAATAATTACTAAGAAATTTTATTAAAATATATATATGATACATCTCAAACTTTTTAACTGTTAAGGATGCTGTAAACAAAAGTTCTTTTTTGTCTAAACCGACAAATTCTCGGCTGTTTCTTTCATATTTATCGTAATTTCCTTTTTCGATGCCATTCTTCATCTCGTCGAACTTCATTTAAATTTCTCTCGATTTGTGATTGGACGACTGCTTCACATCAAATCTGAAATTCTTAAATCACAATAAATGTTAAGAGAAACTTCTCTCTCTCTTTATTCTTATCCTCTCTTTGTCCCTCCACTGTTTATCTCCTACCTCTCCTCTTCCCCTGTTGGTTTCTTTCTTCTCTCCATCCCTTGTCTACAAATCCCCTTACATCTCTCTCTTAGTGTTCACCATGCTCATTAACCTCTCTGTATTCTGTACGTGTTTTTGTCACTTCTGTTACTGTTACTTGTCATTTAGCCTTTGAAGAAGATCCTGCTAGGATCGAAACGTCAGGCCAACTTACTTTAACACATTCTCTTTATTCTTGTTTTGTCACTTCTCTTTGTAGGCATTAGCCTGTAATATGGTGGCCTATCTTCTCAGCCTGTTGGAGGACGGACTGAATCAACTATCGAGTCCGGCCGCGACCAAAGCACAGATCGTCAAGTCCCTGAAAGCCATGTCCACCTGTCTAGAACACGGAGAGAGAGTACGTAATATTATACACACTCTGTAAAATGGGTGGTCTCAGTTATGCAAATTTGCAATTATGTAAATTATTCAAATTATGCAATTATGCAAATTATGCAAATTAAGACAAAACTGGAAAAATTCCGAATAAAGTTCTCTAAGTCTACCTTATTTAGCCTGTCCGGTGTGTTGGCGTTATTCATGTCCGTAATTTTCGGGGAATAATTCTGTGTGTACATTTTTGCATGGCAATTTTTCACGTCATAGTTTTCGTAAAGTTATACAATAACTGAAACCGCTATGGTTTTGTGTAGGAAAAGGACTTTACATTCTTTTTGGGTTATGCCTAGCATTTGAGGTCTTATCTGCAAAGCAGTTTGCTACGAGATAAGAGATAAATTGTCCACTATTCTTCCTTATTTTGTTCAAGGAATTATATTTGCAACTTCCATATTCGCTAATATTGGCACCGTTTTGGAAGGTGTTATGGTGCATTCTACTTTAAAGGGTTCCAAACCAAAAAAAGTGTTCACACTGAAGTTCTAAAAATTGTTCATTGATATGAGATTTGAGTTCCAAATAGTTTTTTAAGAAATGATCGAGATTGATTCCGAAAACAGCAAAGAAAGAAGGGAAAAAAACCACAAAATTTCCTCCACTTGGTAAAAATTGGTATACCAAGTAATTTCACTGTGAAAGTTTTTTAGAATATTTGCTTCAATATCTGGCAATTTGCATCACTTCTGTCACACAATTCTTTTCCAGGTCAGCGAACTTTTGAACAATTCCACGATATGGGCCTCCTTCAAGGACCAGAAACACGATCTGTTCCTCTCCGATTCTCAGATCAGTGGCTACCTGCAAGGTATTAAAGAGGAGGCGTTTTATCTCTTGAAACCCTTTTCATGTATGAATATTCATTGATCTGTATCAAAGCATCACATCATTCGAAAATATTGCGGCAATTTTTTTGTTTGTAACAAGAAACTTGTTGATGGCTGGCTTTTTTCTTCTCTTTTTTCTTCTTCCATTGAGGAGTCATGTTTGTAGTGTTGATGAGTTCTTTTAAGTAAAAAATAATGGATTAACTTTCAGGCCGGAAGTATATCCAAGGTCATCTCGATTAAGTCTGTTCAAGACATTCTGCGTTGTTTTAATACGAACATCTTGAGAAACATAACGGCTGTAGAAACGTAGCACTCAAATTGCTTTTTTTTTCTTTCTTTTTTTCCCTCGTTGGTCTAGGACAAACCAGTTCTAAAGTTGTGCCTTAGAACAACCATATCATGTTACTTTTCAGGTCTGATAATTAGATCTGCACTAAAAATGATATGAAAATGGTTTGAAAACACTTTTAAACCGACGAGCAATGTTCGATCCAAAAATTCTGTCGGAAATTGAAGTAACGCTTTCGCTTATTTGTTGTTCATACTCTACTATAAAATTATCTCCGATTTTTTCAAAAGTACAAAAGGTACTTTTTGCTAGCACCGATAGTTTCCTTAATGGGTGGTGCACAATAATATACCAATGCTTAATTTCTGCTTAAAAGCCACAATTTAAAGGGTATTTTCAAGTCTGAAAATGACATCCGCTTTTTGAAACTTTCATAGGCTTCGACTAAATGCTAAACATCGATTTTTGAATACATTTGTTCTGAGAGCTTGTTAGATGCAAAGATTTGTCAGAACTTGTTTGACCATAGCTGAATGATAAAAAATTATTACCATCAATACTTTGAAAGTCTGTTGAAAACGACATTTGAAAAAGACATCGAAAAAGACATTTTTCCGGTACGTTTCGAAACAGTTATATAATCTACCGGGAAAAAACTAGTTTTTTGAGGGCATTTTAGTCCTGTTCCATGTGTGGTATTATTTTCTATAGATGGGATGTTATGATTCTACAGGCTGTTTTGAGCACTGCTGTGACTGCATGAATGTAACAAGATGGTAAAATACATTGAGTTTATTTATCCTATGTATGTATGGCAAAAGATGTTACGTATGTAAACGCAAAACCATCTGATTTAAATAATCATGTTATATTTAACTTAACATTATAAATTTTCAAAAAATTTCAAATTCATTAGGGATTTTTTAATTTTTCTTCTTTCTTCTTCAACAGGCCCAGCAGTTGCTGGATACCTGACGCAAGGTAACATTACAAGTTTGCCAACAGCGCCCCCACCAATGGACACAGCCAACCACGGACCAGCGCCGATCGAATGAAAACCGGAAGCGAGCAAGGTCGCTTGCCCTGCGTCGGTTTGTACGGTCTCCATAGCAAGGAGGGACGGAAAATAAATTGTGCCAAGACGGAAAACTATTTGAAAGAAGCATAAAGTGTGGATGAAAGGGTTGAATACTTAACGAGCACATCATGACATCTGTGTCATGAAATATACGATTTTATTATATGTGGAGTGTATATTGATATATATATATACATTCTGTAACGGTTATTACCTGATAGAAATGTGATCTTACCTATAAAAGGTAACCACTGCCCAGACATGTTACCTATGATGGTAACATTCTGCCCCATGTGTGTGGACAGCTCAGTTTGAAAAGCTGCATTTGAAGAGAGAAAAAAAGCAAATTTGGGGGGGAGAAGAAGGGGGGTTGGGTGAGGGCGAGTGGGGGGGGATGCTTCAAAAGATTGCACGAGTTGGATACATATGTTTTTGTCATCCATGAATCAGAAATTCTGCCAGACAGTATTTTTCTCCTGTAGTGCACTTTGTCATTCGAAACATATAAAAGGCTTCAACTCTGATTTATTCCTTTATAGGTATTTTGCTTTAATATTACCTTATCGGTTAATTTTTATTTTTAGTTTTATATCGATACAGCTGTCCTTGTTGAGGTCAGCGAAAACAGGCCGTGATTCGATGACGTCAAAAGGTTAATAAGAAGCAAATCAAATATGCGAGCCGTTTCTCGTATCAGTTCGAGGGAAGTCATGTCTTTTGGGTGTCGTCTGAAAAAATTCCGATGGCTCGTCGCAGAAACAGTTTATCGTTCCCACTTAAAAGACTGGTCTGATCCTTTACCAGTTAGTAATCACATTGTTAGCTTTACCTCACTTTTCCATTTGCCCCCCAAAAAAAAGGTAGAATGTAAGGTAATAATAGGTAAGGGTACCTTCATATATTTTTTTCAAACCTGTGCAGTTCCACATACTATACCAGATGAGATCCTTTACAGATAATATACATGAATTAATCTTGCATTAGGTGGGCAAGTTACCTTACCTTTGAGGTATTAATGTTGGTCAACGGTTGGTTGTATAGAAAGGGTAAAACTATGAAATTAAAGATCACCTCTTTTCAGATATCATCGTGAAATAATGTTTGCTTCATTTTCTTTACATAGGAAGACCACAAGTTAGGTTAGTTAGTTGAAATTATTATACTTAAAACGTTTGAGGACATTGATCTTACAGTGTAAAGAAGTCTTGTACATGTGATGAAAGCAACTTTTTCAGACGAAAAAAGGTTCTCAGCTTAACAATCCATGCGTGGTGGCAATCCAGTTCATTTCTTTGGCATTTCTCCGCTTTTCTTTCTTGCGGGATGGGGGGGGGGGTGGGGGGCAGGGTAAATTTTCATATTTCTACACTTTGGAAAATATTTCAAATGCAGTAAGTATAGTCAACATTACTAATGGGTTGGGTATTAACCTTTTAACTTTATTTTAACTGACCAGAGCTTGAATGCAATAATCTGCTAGATACTGGATTTGTAATTGCTTCAAATATCAGTTAATATATTATAAAACTGAGTGGAAGGCAGCATTGGTTTTGTGTTGGTTATTCTTTTAGCTGACAGTCCATGGAACAATGGGGTTACCCTTGTGTCCCCTACACCCCCCGAACACAGGAAGATAAATATGGACAACGTTTAGCCCCCAAACACACTCATGTAATCGGTCAATAAATTAACCATTTCTGTTAGAATTGTGGCAGTAGTGCACTGTTTTTTGTAAGATAGCACATATCATTGCCAAATCACGGTGTGGTATTCAATTTTCAACTAATATCAGATTGATTGAAATTGATTGCATATTATGACATTCAGTTGCATGTGTCTTTCATTTTAGATTCAAAGATGTGAAAAGTATTTTTTACTTTTTTAGTTTTCAAAGAGTTGGAAACGAGGAAAACGCAGAAGTTTAGACGTAATTCTTTCAGTAGGAATATGTTTGTTACATTTGTTATGTCTTTTAAAATAGGAACAAACGGAAAAAAAGAAAAAAATTTGGAGACATTCGTAGTTATACAGAACCAAGAATCTATTTCACTTGTTCTTTCTGTCCTCTTGCTTAAAATTATTTTTTGTTATGCATAGATTAATTCGAGGTCCTTTCTTGGTTGGGAGGGGGAGGAGGGGGGTGGGGGTTCCCTTTGTTATAAACACTTAAAGGTTTTATTTAAATGAAATTGTACATGAACCATTGATAATGTTTTTCGAAGAGATCACATGTAAAAGGATTTTTTTTTCCTACCTGGCGTATTCTGATACGAAGATGCGATTCAGTCGCTAAGATAAAATATAAAGAAATGATGTATCTGGATATAGGCATTAAAGCAGAGTGTACAACCTGGAAGGACACACACGTCAGTACGTAGTATATGTGAAAAATTTAACGTTCAAAGATGAAAGAAGTATCATGTTTGTCTTATTTTTAAATATTTTATATTTTCGTCAACAACCAATCAAATCGAAGCTTTAGAGATCCCTTGGGCATCATCATGTATCAAGTCAAAAATAGTTTTGGAATTTTCGAATTATGTATTTTAACCAGAATTGTGTTTCACGCCTTAAAGACATAATGTAGTTGTTAGACTGTTGAGCCTCATGTGGGGCGGGGAGGGGAGGGGGGGGTGGAGTAGATAATGGTAGGGAAAATACATCTGTAGAATTATTTAATGCTATGGAAAGAAAATGAAATTGTTGTGGGTGTAAGGAAATTTAAATAATAGTTGTAAATTTACAGATGATGTTTGAGGTATACCTAGGGCATATTAATACTACTACTAATAGTGATAATAATATGAATAAGCCACGGTATTCTAGCTTGGGCTATAGGCCTTATGACGTTTTAGCTAAACGAGAATGAGTAAACTGGGTCTCAATTTTCTGATCAGTGCATTCTATAGCATAACCAAACTTGGGCAATTTCTCTCTCAGATGTGTGTTTTGTGGGGTTTTTTTTCAACAAGCTTACCACTGGTTTGTATTTTATGCAGACTGCATAAAATACAAACAAAAATATGAAGAATAAAAGAATAGAGAACAATTAGTGTTTTGATTGCAGATGTAACAGTAATATCAATTTATTGTTTTGCTTCAACAAAGCAAAATGATTTATGATGCATGCTAGTTTTTAATAATTAATTTTTATTTAAAATTTTAAACTACGACCACAAACGAGCTTACGGATATTTTTGATAGAGGGTGAAATAAACTTTTACTTTAGACCTTCAAATATATATAGATATTTTGAAAAGAGCAATTCCAAAAGGGAACTTTTCTTAAAAGATATTAATTGATTGCTTGTTCTCATTAATTAAACAGAAAAACGTAACCAGAAATTGGATAATAGTCAAGGCAACGTGTTCCTATACTAAATGTTTACATTTTGCGAGAACAGAATTCCTCCCTTCAAAACACAATATACACAAGTTTAATTTGTTACCCCTTCTGTATTGCATTTTCTATTTTATTGGGGAAAGGGGTGGGATGAGAAGTGACCCCTCCTCCTTTTCTTGGGGTGGAGGGGGAGGGGATATCCTCCTTGACTATACCCTCATTCTACTAATGCCATTTATAACTATATTACTGGATTTCATTGTTTAACTGCAGCAAATCATTTAAAGTTTAATATGAAATACTTCAAGGGTCATAAGTGGCTTCCTTAACACATTTGATACCTGGGAGTAACTGCATGCAGAAACATTAGGTTTCAAGAATGCTAAAACGGGCCGAATAGTGTGCAAGTAGATAAAATCATATTTAGTCATTCCAGGGTATGAGATATAGTTTTATCTGATATAAATGCCGATCATATCACTTTACCTTCGTTTGCAATGTTGTAAGATTTTGCTTTGATTGCGTCAAAGAGAGAGTGACCATTGGTGTGGTTGAATTCAGCTGGTTTAATTATTTTTTAATATGAAAAGCGATTATTTCTAAAAGAAAAAAAAAGATCTCATATTATGTCAAATCCATCATTATGAAAATGATTATAAATAATCAAAATATTACCAAAAAATAAAAGCGAAACAACTATACATTGTTTTTGTTTAATTGTTCTTTTTTATTATCTGTTTGGAGGGGAGTGGTGGGTGGGTCAGGGATGGCGTAATGATGTTCTAAGCTGAATTTGTAATGTTAAAACAGACACAAACCCATATATATATATATATATATATACATATATAAATTATATATATATATATATATATATATATATATATATATATAAATATATATATATATAAATATATATATATATATATATAAATATATATAGTTATATATATTATATATATTTATATATATATTTATATATATATATTTATATATATATATATATATATATATATATATATATATATATATATATTAAGTCTGTTCAAAGTATCTCTTTCAAGATCCGGCTTTAGGAATCACGAATGATTTTCGAGTTGGTTAGCATAATGTAATGTTTCATCTCTAGAGTAAGGCAAAATATGTCACCAAAAACAGAACTAGTATTGTTCGATACAGGTGGCAAATGCCTACAGTGGAATTACGACCTGGAATTTTTTTCAGTGTTCTTGATTTTCCAACTCATTATATCATTTTATATATATATATTCTTCTCATTACGTTTTCAATTATATATATATATATATATATATATATATATATATATATATATATATATATATATATATATATATATATATTAAACGTACAGATTAACCCTATAAAGACTGATTCTGCAGATGTCGAAACCTCTATTAATATATAATAATATAATATATTTAAAAAGTAGGGAAATTTTTTTAAACCAAAACCACATAGGCTATGGTAAAACTCGATTACAGGTTTACGAAACTAGTGGTAAATAATTATATCCAAGGAGAGTTTGTTTATGTTTATCTCCTCAAATTATTTAAATACCTCCGTAATTCAATGTCCATATCATAATTGTACGTATATCAAGACTTCTTCATTATTCAACTTTATAGAAGGGGGAAGGCTAATTCGCCGTCTCCTATATGGACCTTGTCCCTTTCGTGGTGAAATCGACCAAAAGACATTGATTTATACGATGGCCGTGTGACAATTTTGACAATGTGGTGATTTATTTAACTTTTAACGCAAACCCTTGTCTATTTTGCTAAATACGCTCTGACATTTGGCTAATCATTAACACCTTATGTCTTCCCCCGGATAAATATACTTTTGACGGAACATCTGACTTGAACAAATACAATCGGAAGGCAAACAACGGGGGAGGCATGCCACCGAACCTGCTTTAGAGAAATAATGTCAGAAACAAAAGTTTAAAAATTGTCATGCTTTAGCTTTACTTGATGCCTCGATGTAAGTGTTACGTATATCTGGATTGCATCATACACTGGAGAAGATATTAAACCAAACACCTTACATTCACTGGGGTCAGTACGGGGGGGGGGGGGGTCTTCTCATTTCATTACTGCATCAATTCCACCTCACCCCTCCCCTCACCGCCCCCCCCACCGTTCTCGAACTACCCTCAATACCAAGGCCCGTTAAACGCGTAAAGGACGATACACTTATCTCGGTGAAACAGTTCATCGCCTTAGCCCCATTTCGCCACCACTCTACAACAAAACAAAAAGAGGGGCCGCGCCTAGTGCATTTATGGCCCATTGGCCCCAGTTCTGAGTTAATGATTGCCGAACCCAGAGCCAAGTCTATGGTGAGGATATCAGGTCCTTTTGAGGGGGAGGGGAGGGGGATGGGAAGGGGAAGAAATTATTTGACCTTATATGCCAGAGTAGTTAAGGTCTTCAGTATTGTCCATCAAGCAATATGCTATAATATGTCAAATAATGGTCACGTCTGTTCAAAAGTCAACAAAGCATTTTACTGACACACTAAGTACGGTATTTGTTCCATTTAGAAATTTAATTTTTTTAATTTTTTTATTTGAACTTTATTTTAAGAGGGTAGCTCGTTTGGCAATAGCTCATCTTCCACGAGGCCCTCTCATAAGACGTATAATAAAATAAAATGTATGAAAATTTAAGAAGTCATAAATACAAAATATAAAAAAATATATATAAAAAAAAAAAACCTTGTTGCTTAATAAAATAGTTAAAACTTGTGCAGAGTAAAGAAAATTAAGAAATTTGGTAAAAATAAAAGTGAAGTAGACCTAAACAATATCAGATAAATGTCAAATAATGGTCACACCTGTCCAAAAGTCAACAAAGCACTTTTACTGTCACACTTAGAACGGCATTTGTTTCTCTCTTAGAAATTTAACTAAGTGATTAGAGATTTAAATGGTTAGGCCCTTTATCCATTTTAATGCCGTGGAATCAAACTCAATGCTTCCCCTCTGTGTACGATTATACGAAGGAAACATATTTTTAAGGGTTAAAAAAACAAAGACCGATTCTGACGGTAATCTGGACGTCATTGCAGGGTTTAAGTCTGCTCCACCAAGCTAGTAGCGAAAGATTTCATTCATAACATTTTACGATTAACCTATTGAACTGCAGTCATTAACCTAAAGAAGATTAAAATGGTTATAAACACCCAGCGAAACTCGTTGCTAAAGCTTAGCCGCTAGTAGGAGGTTTACACGCACTGGTTAGCACTGTAGGCTACGTACTTTATTGTACTGTATTCAAAGTATACAGGTGGGGGTTATTGAAATGCACTCCTACTGTTGGTTTTAACTTTGGTTCAAGCTGTAGGCGTTTCAACGGCAAAAAAGTCGTTAACTTTGTCCCAGTCTGTTCAAGAATCGTGTTGCAAGATTTCAAGAATTGCCCAAGGTATGTAATAGACGGGTATACAACTATAGCATTTACAGATAAGTTCGCGGTTTGCTTTTTTTACCAAAATATTGTTTTCTTGATAACATCAAAGGCAATATTTACCGCTGGGAGTGCGTGAAGAAAAGAAGGACTGGAGTAACGCGTACTAGGGCCGTTGTCTCTCCTCTCGGTTCTTCAACTTTGAACTTCAAAGGTGAATAAACTATATCAAAAGGTTCACCGTGATGTGTATAGGCGATATATGTTTAGTCGTGCGAGGACGTTATATGTGTTCGTACTTATTGTGCCAGTGTACCAACCAAGTTATAGGCTCATTGTTAATAGGGAACGCAAAATCAACATTGTGAAATACCCGTGCATTTCAACTTTATGCAAATTTTCATCGTCTTTAAGTACTGTTTAAATGAGCTTTCAACTTTTGAAACTGAGCAGATTTTCAAAGGATATATTCACAGTATGAGAAAGCTCAAAGTAATGTTTTGCTATCTGACGTTAGGGACCCGGGGGGAGGGAGGGGTGTGAATGTCATAATTGGTGCGTTGAACTATAGGTAGTCCAGCCAATTTTCAGAGGATTCAAATGAATGTCGCAATTTTAACATTATAATGTATAGATAATAATAAAGTAAATAAATAAGTGTATAATAAAGTAAGTTTGCCTAATTTCATCTTCTAAATCCAACCCACATGTTTCGGCTCTGCGTCGAGAACAGTTTCGATGGATAGGTGAGGGGGTGGGGGGGAGAAGTGCTAGGCAATTATAGGGGGATAAGAGGTAGGCATTTTTAGGGGGGTAAGAGCTAGGCATGATAGGGTTGAAGTGTTTAGTTCACAACGAATAAATGTATTCACAGAGCTGATTTAATTATTACATGAACTATGACATAAGGCCATGCAAGTTAAAGAACGGCCTATTTTCGTCTTAAACTATATGGCCTTTTGGCTAAGATCATGTGTAGTATCTGTTCCCTTTCGAGGGGAATGGTGATACACAGCTGACGATGATCACACAGTCACAGTCCCGATGCAAGGGGACTGGGGTTAGAAGCGCGGATCAGTCGTTCGGTAGTTTGGTTTTCGTGCCCAGGTTCTTTCCTGGCGACTTTTTCTTAAAAAAGTATACTTATATATGGTTTTTCAAAGTATATATGAGTTCTTACCAATCGAAAAGAGCCTTTCCACCCCACCCCACCCCATCACCCCCCCCCCCTTGTCCCCTTGGGGGGATTTCGCTTCCAAGCCTTCATCTTAGACTTTTTTTCTCTTTTCTGTCTATATATCTTGTATATCATTTCCCTGAAATTTTTCAATAATACTCAATACAACTCCCTTTAAAATGGCGAAAGTGACTAAGACTGTTCAACCATTTTTGTAGGGTTTTTTTTAGTTTTTGGTTTTCTTCGTGATTACAAAACAGAAACTGCCTACAAAAAAAAAATATCGCCTCAAACCTTCCGTCTAAGTTTCCTTATTGTCTGGGAGTATTTCTCTCGACAAACAATTCGACTTCGATCCTTCCAAATCTGGGACGTTTCTTTCTCGGTAATATATGCTGTCTCACTTTAGTAACAGTGGCTTTTCCCCTTTTTCTCTCTTCGTTTGACGCGTGAGAGCCTCCCCCTTCCACCCGGCCCACAGACAATCACACGTCCCAGATTAGAAACAAATTGATTTGAATGAACAACGACGTGGAAATTGGTCAAAGAATATTCCAAGAAATTTACTTGACAAACATCACTGGTTATAAATCCAAGCTAACAAATTGTAGGTGACGGCAGGTGAAATTGTGGGGCCATCCTTCGGTTTTAAAATGAAGAGTCAAATAAAACGACCGGTTTTTGGGGGACATATACCATAAAAATCTTTAAATGAGCTATTACGTAACATATGATTGAGTTGCTCACGTGACATTATAGAGGGCCAAAATGGGGAGTTTCAATATTTTGGCATAGAGTCAGTAAAGAAAGTCGATCGTATAGGAGTCAAATTTGACTTCACTTAGAGCGCCGAATTTAAAAAAAAGACAAACAAACAAACAGACAGCTATTTGTGTGATTCTTTTTACTCATTCTTGCTTTGAGAGTTTGAGTAGGCCTACATCCACAGGGGCGTATCCAGGGGGCGCAACAGGCGCGCGCCCCCCTATTGGCCGTCACCAAAAAAAAAAAAGTTTAGCAAGAAAAAAAAAATTGATGACGACCTTTATGTGAGATGTCGGTGATCGCTCAACCCCCCCCCCCCCCCTCCCGTATGCTTTATTTTTTGTTTGCCAAAAAAAAGGTTCTGGCGAAGTTCGGCGGCATAATAGTTTTAGAAGCATAGATGGTAATTGTGTTTGTATTATCACTATAAACACTAAGTGACATGCCAACCATACTAAATTGTGCATTTTGTGTCCATTTTTACTGGAAATGTTGCTTATTATTAAGGTCGAAAAATGGATCACATATGGCACCATTTTGCATTTCAGCACTTCTTCGAAAGCAAAAATTGTCCACCCCTCCCCTTAGACCCATCCCCCAGGACGGCGATCATTCATGCCTGACGCCCCCCCCCCCTAGTGGAAAATCCTGGATACGCCCCTGCATCCACTCTTACACCCAAAGAGTGCAATTTCACTCTACGAGAGTGTTAATAATAATCACCATTTTGAGGAATGCATTTCACTCTAAACGAAGAGTGACTCCCCTCGAAAGTAGCTGTAGATAAGAAGATATTTCGATCGCTCTCCACCTCTCTATCTCTCTCTCTCTAATTTTGCGGTCATAGGTAAAAGTGAAATTTAACTCTCAAGAGCGTGAACTCTTACAGAGTGAATTTTCACTCTGACTTTGAAATAAGGCTGTCTAAAAAGAGGCATTTTACTGTATCTAAGTGGTTAAAATTGTTAACTACTTGTTGCTCTTTTGCCTCCAATTTTACCAACCTAAGAACGTGTATAACAGTGTACGTAAGGAGACATTCATATACGTTACTTCTGATGCCGGTATAGGATTCCTTCACGGTAGGCTGGTTAGCCTAGGCATCACTGCCAAATAGACGTTGTTATAGCATACGTTATCATACTAGTAAGACCAACATGAGACTTTGTGGTACCAGAATGACGTCATTCTTGGATAAACTGTTTTTCTACCCACCAACCCATCCCCTCCCCTTTCTCACTTTGCATGTTAGAGAAGTTTATGGGATAATTTGACTTTTATTTGGAACACGGGGGCACATAACTAGAATTTCATCATTTTGCTTTCATTGTCCTGTTTGGCTTGTTTGTTTATGTTTTCAGGGCTTTTTCGTTTTCTTTTCGTGCAGTTGCCATTAGTTTCCGGTTCCTTTAAATGACCTAAATTCGAAATCTACATATTATTCTCAGTCCCTGCGTCTCGAGAACTATTTCACGAAAAGTCAAGTGATTATTTTAAAGTTTACCACAATTTGCACCATTTTGCGGAGGAAAGATCATATCCAGGTCGGGAAGTGATAGTCATGTGTCGTTATGTCCTGTCGTACTGTCCTCTCATACCACTGACAGTAACACGTGCTTGTAGACCCACCACTCATGCTCAGTACAAGCCACAAGTCTCCGCGTTCTGTAAAATGAGAAATTGCTTATGACGTTCTCCATGCATCTTTGCCTTATGTTGGCTTTCTGTATATGAATCCAATCAAGTTTCATCATCCGCAACCGATCGTCGTAGAAACATTCGCCTGAATGTGATCCGTGTATTCGGTAACTGAAAGTGGGAATTGCTAGTGTAACGGGGTGTGGTATAGGTACCGGTATGCCCCTACAAAATGCCGTCTACCAACCCCCAGCATACTCTTACCGACGCAATCCCCGAACTAAGTAGACCCAATATGCATTCAATACAATACAATGTACAAATGATGATATAAAAATGTTAATAATAATCTATATTTACATAGGCTACTGTATGTACGCCATTGAGTGTACATTCGACATAACAAAGCAGGTTTATTTTGCAATTCTCACGGTAAGGCCGTTAAGTATTTAGCTCTTTTGCTAACTGTACATTTCGCTCCCTTTTCCAAATTCCATTTGGTGATTATGATCAGACGTCATCAGGAAATGTTATTCTTTCTTTTCTGTGTTTGTAATATCTATAAATCTTTCCTAAACTTTCCATAATTATTCTTTAAAATTTTGTTGTTGTTGTTGTGAAAAATTCATTTGTCGCTATAGAGAATATTGATGATCAGCCAGCCCCCTTTCAAATCATCAAAGAAAAAAACATTCCTGGGCCGCTATGACGGGACAGTATGGCGGCGATGATTAGATCCCAATTTACCCGCCACAATCCAATTTACTCTAGCAAACCCTTAAGGGGAAATCATTTTGTTATAATTAAGGCGATGGCATAATGAACGGGTGAACATGTCGGTCCAAACTAGTCTTTTAAGATGTCAATTAAGGGAGCGCCTTCTAGATGAGTTTAATTTAACTTGACAGTTTACCGTGGTATTTAAAGGCAACAGTGTGTATTAGGCGGTAGGATACTCCTTGTTACAAAGCCGCCTTGATTAGCCTACTTGCTGGTTAGATTTCGAGCTCATGATTACATAAAACTTTCCAACCAAGCAAAAAAAATTAACAGAAAAATGAGAGAGAAAACCTTGGATTTATCCAATTTAATCTTTAGTCAAAATTAATCCTCTCGAGGGGGCTTAGGACCTTTAATTTGAAAACAAATTTTCGCCGGAAAGAGGATTAAAGATAGAGAGCAAGACCAAAAATATATTTTGGTTAAATAAAGTTACCACCTCTAGAGGCCTTGACAAATCACCTGATTAGCTGGCCGGGAAGTAACTTTTTGCCGAATACAAGCCGGCAGAATGTCGGCTATATGTAGCTTAAATAGATTAATCAATTCTGGTCATCAATGCATGTCAAAACACATCATCGAGTCAAAACCGAGATGATTCCCGAAATTCGAAAGAGGGTTAGCCTCGCAAAGTTCAACAAAATTATATTCGAAGTGAATCAAAGATAAAGAAAGGCTTTGTTAGTGAAAACAAAAAGACATGACTTGAACTCGACAGAAAACTATGACAGACAGTTTGTTGTGATGTTAACCTGGACGATATCTTTCACAGCTTACAGGATGACTTTAAGGCAAAATGTTAGTCTTTCACGTGTCATATTGAAAGAAAAAATGAGAGCTATTAATGTTTCTATATCGATCCCATGGTTTTCAAGATAATCACCTTTAACATGTGTTTTATTCCTTAGGAACGCTCCTTTAAGTTTAAATTTGATTGTGACGTCAGCTCCTCCGTGCAGGCCGAAGAAATGATCATGTTAATCCATTGTGTTAGGACAATGCATGTTCTTTGAACTTCAATATTAACAATAGAACACCTGTGGATTGCTTGCAACACCATTTGTCCATTGTAACATTGTAAACATGTCATTCAAAGCCATATTTTTTCCATACTGAGGTTTGCCTTGCCTCTGAGGTACTGACCTAATGGTATAATGTATATTAGACTTAATTGACCAGTCACTTTAACTGATGAACCTGAGCTGTTTACTGTTTCATTTCTTAAAACATAAAGTAGTGTTATAAAAATATAACCTGACTAAAAACAGTGTTTTGTTAACGGTTTAAATCGTAACTAAATTAATTTTCTGCCTATGAAGTTATCTTAAAGGATAAATGTGGGCACAAAAGATATGTTAATATTTTATTTTTATTGACTGTTAAAATGCATTGCTACCAGCACTGAAGCCAAATTGCAGTTCTATACGTTTGGCCTTCTTAAACGTGAACGTCTGATAAATAATAAATGGCGGAACTAGTTAGTCTATAGATCACAGGTCATATAGGTCAACATATAAGAAATAAGGCAAAACTCTTTAAAAAACAAAAGACTTTTGTCACCTCAAAAACCACATCTGACGAAAGTTTGTTCTACTCTTTCTTATATGAGTTGAACAAGGGGGTGAGGGGGGAATGGGTTGAGATGTTTGAAATTATAAAACAATTAATTATCATTAATATTTATTCCTGGATTGAGGAGCCTTGACTTGTTGTGAACAAGCATTCCATATACCATGCAAATTAAATACTTACTTGGTATCTTGAAAACCAGAATAGCAGCTATACTTTATTAGCACGCAAAATTTGCATTTTGTAGTACTAAATTATGAACATGGCAATCGTAAATTACCGAGTTGTGTCAAAACTGTATGTTTTCTTGAAAATTAAGTTAAATCATGATCAATCAATTTGTAACTATATTAGAACGGACAGTTAACCATTTAGATTTGACTTTTCAGATAATCAAATTACGATATAAAACTCTAATTAATTGAATGACAAGAGAAAAATAAATAAACACATCACATTTCATAGTACTAAATTATGAATTATGCATTTTGTAGTACTAAATTATGAACATGGCAATCTGAAATTACCGAGTTGTGTCAAAACTGTATGTTTTCTTGAAAATTAAGTTAAATCATGATCAATCAATTTGTTACTATTTTAGAACGGACAGTTAATCATTTAGATTTGACTTTTCAGATAATCAACTTACGATATTAAGTTCTAATTAATTGAATGACAAGAGAAAAATAAATAAACACATCACATTTCACAATGCTTGTTATGCAAATCCGTCTTACATTGGCTGCATAGTACCGTACAACCGATTTAGACATTTAACAACAATCAACACATTTTTTATGAAATATATCTTAATTCATTTCGAAATATTTATTTAATATAAATCAGCATAATCTAACCTTGTTAATCATTTTACTTATTAAGTACATTTAAACTTACTATATCCACATAACGCCGTGTATTATTTTTCTCTTTTGTTTTGTTTTCCTGTTCTTTTTCTTTTTCGTGTCCACATAATGTATTGGCATTGTTATGTCCACATAACGTCTATTATGTCATACACTATTTGAATGAACGCCCTCTACACTGAAATTTAGCGTCTAATGCTAGTTCATCGCACTTAGCCCTTGACCTTTCTCGGATATATATCCACCGCGTAAGACATGCATTGACCATTTAAGACCTCTCTACACAAACACACCGTAATCACAACCCACTAAACGCGGCTAAGATTCCAAACGGTAAGTTAAACCGCCAAGTATGTGTTTAAGATCACGGGTACTTAGCGGAATGACGCGCCGACACTTACGGGGATGTATGTCAGTGTAATTTCGCCTCCATAAAGGAAAATATTATTCAAACTTCTGTTCAAGATCACTGTTTTTAAGCGACGGACTCTTGGTTTGATGGGGGTTTCTGTTTATATAAAAAGAAAATATCGGCATTTTCATGATCAATCCCCAGATAGAAACACGGTGAAAGGAAAAAAACCTTTTAAGGTGATTGCCGGATTTCCAGGAGGGTGTGGGACAAGGTCATGGGTGGAGAGATTTGTTAAAGAGGGGCGAATCGCGGTAACAACATTAGTTTCAGTTGTTAAAATAATTGTCTAATATCCTGGTTTACTTCAATCGTTGTATAGTCTTTTTCAAAGTGTTATTCTGTGTGATGTATGAACCAGTGAGAAAATCTGTTTGTGGAATTTTGTCTCCTGAAAGAAAATTGCTATACTGAGGCTTGTATACTAAGCTAATTGACGTAGTTATTTTGTGGGCTCCTGGCTTTGATTGACTCGACCTCAAAGGGTGACATACATACATACGTATATGCACGCATACATACATACATAAATACATACATGAATACTTTAAAATAGCTAATATTCTAAAAATTACGAATGATTTTTAGGACCATTATCTTTTTACATGTATCAGATCACATGACTAAACAGGAATGACAACTATATGCGTTGTATTAGAATAATTCGGTTGATTACTTCTTGACGACGTCGTACATCTTGCATATTCATGATGCTGTATTTACATGATTTAATTTACATGAAATTATTACCACAGTTAGCCTTACTTGTAAGGGTATATCACAAATGAATGTGTTATGCATAATTATTAGCAAAGCAATATATTTGCTACACAAATGTCCTTCCGCAGACCAAAATATTTCCTACAGAGTTTTGCTTGCGGGGCTTTGGATATTTGGGGTGTTTACAATGCGTATCTGTTGCATATTCATTATGCTGAGGTTATTCGATAGCCAGTTGAGATAACTATACTCGTTATAGGTTATACTTCTACCGGGAAAAAAATATATCGACGTTTATATAATGAATTGATTGAAAACAAAATATATACTCATTAATCTAATTGAGTAATAGATATGGTTTCAACGATTTAAATATTAAATAATCACCAATTTATGAAATGTAGTCGAAGAAGTAGACATTTATAATTTTGTGTCCCACAGTTTTCATATAATCTGTAAAAGTTTCATTACAAAAGTGTTAGACGTGTAAACCTACTTACATGGTTCCTATAGTGAGAGTCTGGGGTATTCAAGGAGCCTATCATGTTTCCAGTTATCGGCTTCTTTTATGTTAACGGTGGAGTATATACGTTACCACTCAGAATGCGTAACTTGCAAAAACATAATGTCTCCATATGAGTGACATGTCATTTGGTTTTCGCGCCCAGGCTCTATCTTGGGTGAATTTTCTTAAAAAGCGCAGTTGTAAGAAGTTTTTTTGGGGTGGGGGGGGGGGGGCTAAGATCATATGTCGTATATTTCCCTTGTTGCAAGGGACTCGAGATACACATTGAACGTGTAACTTGGTCCTGTTTATACCATCTCGATGTAAGGTGACTGGGGCTGAGTGTGGATTAGTTTAGTGTGTTTGGTTTTCGTGCATGTAGACTCTAGCTTGTGTGAACCCCCTCCCCTCCCCTCCCCTCCCTCCCCCTCCCTCCCCCTCCATCCCTCTCCCCTCCAATCCCCTCCCCTTTTTTAAATGTATTTTTTAGATATCTCTTTGTAATTAGTTTTGGTTAATAGGAAATCGTCAGAAAGAAAAAATAATCACAAATTGATTTAAAATTATGAAATTTTATGAAACAATGGATCGCAACATTATTTGTCTTTAATGATTTTAATTTTGGTTTGAGAAGGCATTTCAAATATAGTTTTATAGTTAAAGGAGCATATATGATGAAAACCAGAAATATTATACAGACATTGCATACACCCAGTGAGGAAGCTTATTTTGAAGTTAGAAGGATTGGTCGGATAAGTAAAACAAAAGCAAACAAGCAAAAGAAAGAAAGATAACAACAGAACACAAAAAGAAGCAACTTCTTTATTCTTGGACTAAAATTTACAAGTTTTTTGGTTGGTTTTATAAAAAAAATCAAGAATATCAAAATGTTGTATTTCTTTCTCTTGTTACCATGGCACCACAGATAAATAAAACCATGAGAAAACCCATAATAACTAGTTTACGCTAACAATATAATCCCTTGGCCTATTTATCTCTGTCCTCAGCTTTCAAAACAGGTGGGGTACATCTACTATATAGGGACTTAATATACCAGTAGGTATAGCCTGATTTGCATATTACAATTGCGATGAAAATTGTAATATACAAGTTAAATGGAATGCGATTACCGCCTTAAAAAAATATATACCTGGTAAAAAATTATTGATGTGTTTATTTTACGACATGATTTCAAGTGAACTCTACGACTCTGAATAAAGCTTTTTTTGAAAATAAAGAGTCTTGTAGAGGTCCGCGACGCTGAATAAAGCTATTTTGAAAATACGGAGTCTTGTAGGGGTCTATGACGTTGAATAAAACTATTTTGAAAGTACGGCGTCTTCTAGGGATCTGCGCGTTTGTTCATATTTAGAAATTGGTCTGTCCTTGTAACTAGAGGAGAGAACAGTCGTGTGGGTGGGGTGTGGGGTGGGGGTTGGGGTCCCTTAATGCATATCAGAAGAAGACTCAAACACTTGACTTAATATTTATAATACTGGTAGCATATTTTGACAGATTATAGTGTAAAGGATTATCCGTTATACATAGTAACCACATCATATGTTAGTTTTTAATTATGATATTCTTCATGAGGTTAGATTAAATACATGGATAAACTCACGTGGTTTTATAGTCCACCATGCAGAAATTCGTATGGTATTGGAAGTACAGGGTGGGATATGGTGGCGAAAACGGTTTCTGCGACACCATATATGAAAGATGGAAAACAAGTAGAAGCCACCATGTCCACCATTCTACCTCCTCTACATTCACCCTCCCCTCCCCTCACCCTGCCCTCCCCTCCCTCCGGTATTAAAACTCTGAACTTGTGAGTTGGACTTTGTTATGATTAGAATTGTGTGTCATTTAAGTAAATTAAGCCATAGCATGAACTATATTGTAAATTTAACACCACTTCTTACCAAGCCATCTAACACTTGCATATAATTATAACTGAAAATTGCTGATTTTCTGACTTTTTTGTGCGAGTACATCAACAATTATAGCCTTTTTCGATACATTTAGTATTTGGAAAGTGCCCTTTTAATAATAATAACTAGTTTACTGTAAAGTTTCCGTTTTGTTGAAGAAAGAATAACAACTTTCAAATAAAGGAATTATTTTGCTACATAAAACACTAAGCGTTAAGTTTGTCGGGGCGTTTTGCCAGAGTGTGTCTGCTTCTTCTGATTAAAGTCTTAAAGTCCTAATGTCCTTCGAAGTTATTCCAAATCCCAACCACGCCACCCCCCCCCCCCGGAACCCCGCCATCCTTCACCGCTTCAGATTTAACCCTATACCGTCGCCTCTAACCGTATTACGATTCAGTCAACACAAATGTAGCTTTCTTATGCTGACTAGTGGTTTAGTTCGCAAATTGGAACAATATCTCTGTGATATTTGTCAAATCTGACTACACAGCCCTTTAACAGTTTAAAAAAAGAGGTCTGGTTTTTGGTGGGATAAAACAGCAGGAAACCAAACCTCCTATATCTATACTCTAACAACAAACTGTTCATACCAGGCGCCTTTCCATCTGTTAAATGCGTATCCCCAGTCGTTTTTATTGACTATCAACGCAGATTGCGGCAATTAAAAGGCGCGGCTTATGAACTGTTTTCTTAAGCCCTCCAATTTAGGGATCGGTAAGTGCTGTTTGTGATGCGAACGGCCTCCCATGATATATATTGGTTTAGTCACCGTATAATATAGTTTAGCTTACCCGGCATGAAATAGCTAGCAGGGTAATGGCGGACCGTTTTAGGCAATGTCGATGCTTAAATGGAATTATACTCATACGCAGACGATATTCGTACGTATAACAGTTTTCGGCTGATTTTAAAGAAAAGAAATACATGCATGAGTAAAAACAGATCTTTTTTCCCCCCTTCAAGTTATGTTTTTGGTTTGTTTTGTTTATAATATGTTTGTTTAAATAAAATGAAGTCTTTGAAGAGTGTATATACTAATACTTTTATTAAATTTTACATCATGCAAGTAAAGAAACAATGACACATTTTCTAAATGTTATAAAGGCTATTGTGAAAATTAATAATGAAATATGAGCAGGGAAATTATGGCCCGCATAGTATTTTACCGTTCTTGCTGTTACAATAAGGTTTCCTAGCATGAAAATACTCTTTTGACTATAACACCAATGGGAATTCCTAAGACAATCAATGAACCTCTTCTTATCAAAACAGTATATCATCTAGAAATTCATTTTATTATAAACTTTGCTAACTGCTTTCATCTCAAGTTGATCCAGGAATGGGGGTGGGGTCTGAGGTTGAAGTGGGGAGGGGGGGGGGGTTATACAATGTTGGCTTCAGTTTCAAAATACGATACTTTTTGGTCATGTGATTCATTTTCTGTCTTTATCACGTGACTAAGCTTGCTGCCCTCGGCCCAGAAGCCACCTGTAAGCGGTGTATTGTTGCTCTTCGGCTGTATTTTAGGCTATTATCAATAAAGCTATACTGTAAAATATAGTGATAGCAATATGTATATGTATGCCTGCTTATTTTGTGAAATTTTTCAATTTTCTGTTTTATCACAAAAAAAGTACTTAGGTTTTGTGTGTTAAAACATCAGTACTATTCGCGGTGTTAAATTTTTCTGGGGAGGGTGTGGGGGGGGGGGGGCATTATGACCAAATCACATACCATTTTGTTATTAGAGTCGAGATAGATATCACGGACTGTGATTGAAAAGTTGTTTTAGAAATTGTCTATATTTCAGAAACAAGTATTTATTTCTAAATCTAACAGATATTTGATATTTTTTGACTATATTCAAAATCATTGATTTATTAAATTTATTAGAAGAATAAGGCATTCATCATTTTGTGTCCCACAATTTTCATATGATGTTTAAAGTTGTTATATAATGTTTAAAGTTGTTTCATTACAAAGGTTTTAGCCTTGTGTATCTACCTGCATGGTTCATATAGTGAGAGTCTGGTGTATGTAAAGAACATATAGCATCGTTATATGTTCAAATGTTCAGAAATTGTCTACATTTCAGATGTTTCAACATGTTTTAACTTACTTCCATTTTGGGCTCGACGACCCCACACCCCCCCCCCACTCCAGTGAGGATGTGAGGCCGGTAAGAGTGGGTTAGTATAGGCTATATACGCAGGTCGTTTATACTATTTGAATGGTAACAATATTGAAGCGGCGATAGATATGATACCAAGTTGTACGGTATATATATATATATACATACAAATATAAATATATATATATATCTATATAAATTAATATATATATATTTATATATATATATATATATATATATATATATATATATATATATATATATTGCATTCACGAATCATTAAGTACTTAAACAGCTGCTTTTTATAGTTCATGTTCAGATATTTTCCGATGCTATTTCGATCTTTACAAAAAAAATCCCATCATAATTTTGGATATAAGCCGGACTTAGTCCACTTTTATTTAAAACTTATCAAGAGAACACACTTTTCAAAAGTTTCCTAGTTTGTTATGCCGTATATGTACGACAAAATGTTGAGGATTGAATTAAATAAATTAATGAGGTCTACACTCCGCCGTTCGCGAATTCTCGCGAATGTGAGAGGGTGTCCTCCCCCTCCCCCCCCCCCTCCAACCCCCTTTTTTTAGAATTGCCGTTTTTAACGTCATAAGAGTCAGTTAAGAGAGAGAGTGTAGATTAATATTCCTGACTTGTACTATCTTTCGCAATCAATCATTATTTTGTTTAACTTCCTTTTCGGTTCCACTGACGTAATTATCAATCCATTTTTCCGCAATCAGATACAGCGAGTTGACTTTTCCTTCCAGTAAAACAAAACCCATGAACTTGACGATTTCTGGTATTTTATAAGAACCGAAATCAATTGTTTTGCAACATCAGTCAGTTCATATTGAACTTTTTCGCCTGATAGGCAGGCTTCTTATTTTTCTCTCCCCATATTCGCTCTACTCGTAAAGGTTATCTAATATTTTCTTGTTTGTTTATTTTTCCTTCTCCCACCGATCATGTTCATTAGATTTCGTACAGGATTATCATTATCACTGGGAGTCAATCCACTTAGCGGATATTTTCCAATATCTTTCTCTTTTTTTTAATTTTTTTTTTTTTGCTCTTTCTTTCTTACTCTGTGTCTCTCTTTATCTCTTTCCGTTTTTGGTGAGATTTTTTTTGCCTATGCGGTCATCGGCAGCTTCTCTCTGATCGACTCACAAATATTTCCTCATCTTCCGGCAAAAAATCCTTTCTTACATCTTGTTCCAAAAGTTATCTTTTCGACAAACGGTTCTCGATGCTGTTACCGGAGGGGTTATTGCCAAAGCCCCTATACCCTCCTCTCTTTTTTTTTGACTTTACCAATATTGAAAAAAAAAGAAGAAAAAATAAAATCATAAGGAGAGAGAGAGAGCAGGAAGGTATAAGAGTGTGAGCGATGGCATTTGACAGAGTCGCTCGAACCCTAGAAATAGAACTAACGCTGAAAGAAGGAAATTGTTGCTTACGCCTAGGGGTGGAGATTTATTAAGAAAGGTGCCTATGGGGCGGAGTAGGTAGAAGGAAAAGGCACAAAAGAGGGGCAGAAAGATGTTTCAAAAGGGGGTGACTTTTGCGACCATTTTCGTTGAACTTAAATGTGAACGACCGCACGGGCAATGCCCTTACAAAAATGTTTATCGAAGAGGGTATATATATATATGGAGCTCCAGTTAGTCTTACCTCTATTACGACTAAGTCAAGGGGGGGAACAAAAATTTATATTCTCAAGGTATGCGCGCTTTGGTCATATTATATATAGGCGGACTTCAATTTAGCTTGTCATTTTTTATTTAAAACGGCGACTTATCTTTCTTCCGACTTGTGTTGGTTGAAGAGATATCTTCATTGGTTGGGGAATTCTTAAGTATATCATTTTTAAAATCAGGAATGGATATGCATATCTATATATACATATATATATATTTTCATAAATTTAGTATTTTTTAGAAATTTTTTGGAAAGTATTTTTCGTCAATTATTTATACTGGTGGTATTAACGTATTGCTTATAGGCACCAATTTCGTGTGTGCGTGTTTGCTCTTTAATTTTATATCTTTTAAATTATGTACGAATAAGGTGTAATTATAGTGAATCAGACATCCCATGGACCTACTTCCAAATAGATGTTGGGAAATGTTTCTAGTTTTGAGGAAGTTAATTGTTGGTTAAGCAATGACCTTAAGCTTTGAAAGAGAGTTTTTGTTTAATGGGATAACGAGATTTAAAATGATAATTTAGGGAATAACTTTGCTATTGACTGATGAGAGAGGAATCAATTCTTTGCATTCTAGAAAAAAAGTTTGCAATCAATTCATATATTCCGTTCTTATAGATAACACTCTTTGGAGGTTAACACGTTGGTTAACCAACGTGAACTTGAAGCAAACAGGTTTGATGTCATAGAAACACACTGACAAATTTCATACTTCCAAATTGGAATATAATGTTAATATCAATTCACCTGTATATTATTGGTATATTAAATTATCTTAAAGTTGTTCATATCTTTTTCTATTTTTGCGTTGTTGTATATATATAATTGAAATTGTAGTGAGTTGGAAAATCCAGAACAGTGAAAAAAAAACTTCCAGCCTCCACCGGAATTCGAACCCGGGCCTCCCGCTTTATATGCGGACACCCTAACCGCTATAGGCTACGGACACCAACAGCATGTCTAGAGGCTCGAACCGGCAAGGAAGGCCGCAACTCCACCGCAACTCCATATAGGCCGCAACTCCATATATATATATATATATATATATATATATATATATATATATATATATAATGTCTCACATCCACTCTATTTCCTGTGTTTAACTAATAAGTTTTATATTTCTCTATTTTCACACTGTGTCCTGACAGTGCAGAAGCCGGCCTCTCCTTTTATAATGGAATGTGTATCATAAATTGCATTTTTCACTCTTTTGTGTTACAATATCTATTAATATTAAAGCAAATATGAAATATATTTGTTACTTTACAAACAATGCCAGGAACATCTCAAAACAAAAGGCATGAGCTGCACAGGAATTGTAACCGAACCAACGAACCAACGAAAACATCTCTATCAAATCTGTGGGACACAAAAACTGTCTGTGTTATGAATTCAGCCGTTTGTAACTCGCCATATTGATTTGAAGTGATTTTAATCACTTAATTTAGATCTATAACTGATATATCCAACCTGTGAAATATCATATGACGTGTGCATGGTCAAGGCAATTCGGAAACCCATGTACCCCGCACCCCGCACCCCAAATAATACTTCAATTTATGTTTCTTGTTTCGAGTGACTATATCTCCCTCCCATTTTCTTTTCACGAACCCAGGGCCATAAACGTGTGTACACCTACATCCCTCCCACAATAACCGAGAACCATATAGTATATAGTAATCATATTACCGTTGTTGGTTTACCTGCCCTACAATAACCATTATCTTTAAAACCAGCTCCGTCATGCCTGCATGTATACTCAAGACACCACCTGTATATGCTTTTTGAAGCCGTTACTAAAAATCGGGTACGGGAAAAAAATCCTTGAACTACTGAATAGAGATTAATAATTTACTTTCATCGCCAATCATAATTGTGGTAACAGTTTTTCCTTTCAACTATCCATCATTATTTTTACTCTCTCAAATGACTCAGAAAGCGGCTGCTTGTATAGTGGAATATTTTTTTTTTCAACCCAAAAAAAAAGTTACAATAAATCTCTCGTTTTAAGCCGATTAGCTAAACAAATTTTCTCTCCTGCCCACACATGGCTAAATTTATTATTAATATATGAAAGAAGTAAAGAAAAAGGGGTATGCTTAAGAGAGGTTGTATCTTTTTTTTTCTCCCTTCCTACTTTCTCATGTTTTTTACTTTACAGCCTTTACTATTGAAGCCTAAGGGTCGAAAGGTTCTTACACTGTTATGTTATTAAAGCTTTACTTACCCTTAGGACCAGCCTATTCACAACCTATAATATACTGCAGGACTCGGGCAGTCCCCATCTGCTTTGACAATCAACCAAAAATCCTAGCGGAGAGAGTTCTTCCCCCCGAAGGAGTGAGCGTTGCGCAGGCAGGCAGCCAGCCAGGCAGGCAGGCATATACAGGCAAGCCGGCCAAAAAAAGGGAAGATCTTCCCACTGTTATACTTGCCCTCACATATATAGTCAGTCCTGTCTTTATTTCTTATTTTTTCTTCTTCTTCTTTTTGACATCGTCCCTTCGCTGTAAATTTCATTTTCTTTTTTGGTTGAGGCGGAAAGGGGGGTGATTGGAAGTGTATGTAGAAAAGCTTTGATTAAAAAAAATATAGAAGAGATTGCAATATGGGAAAGTAATCAAGAAAAAAAAAGAAGGGTCATAGGTTTTGAAATCTCCGAAAATCAGAGAGCCATTGATGGTAGACTGTATGTGTATGTATACATTTTATACTATAGTATCATGCAGTCATGGACTTGTATATGCGAATACTATGTACTTTGTCTATATACTTTAACATTGTAGAAGTGGTGAGCAATCATTTTGGAACTGTATACAGAAACATGTGGACATTAAACAGTGTTAAACTTTAATTTCATTGGTTGGTCCGTATTTTATCACACACTATTTTCAAACAAACCCGTCTGCTTTTCGCATGTGTACAGTAGTGGTATATCTAAGGCATGGAAATGTATAAAGTAGGCCTATCGTCATGGTTGTAACTTGACGAATTTCAACATTATCCATCTGTTGATGTTTGTGTGTGGGTGCGTGTGTATTTATCAGAGATTCATTATATGTTAAATTCATAATCAAATAATTGATAATTGACTTTATTAATTTAATTAGTGGATGCTCACGTCGATTAGCAACCGCTGAGTGATTATTTTCCGCGCCAACAAATTTGTGACCGACAGTATCATCAACAAGAAAGCCCATTTGTTTCGTAACCGTGGAGCTATATTCCGTTAAGCTGATTGTTTGAAACAGATTACCTTAAAGGAGACACTTTAAGACACTTAAAGACACTTTAGGACACTTAAAGATCTTCAGACACTTAAAGACACGTAAAGACACTAAAGGTCATAAGACACTTAAGGACACTTAAAGACACATAAAGACACTTAAATACACTTAAAGACATTTAAAGACATTTAAAGATACTTTAAGACACTTTAAGACACTTTAAGACACTTAAATGAGACACAGAGCTACCAATATGATAAAGATATTTGTCATGGAAAACTTCCCAAAACAACATAGAAATTTTTATATATTCCACTTGGGAGATACCACTGATTTAATGTTCCTTCTCACACAACGCTGAAGACTTGATCAAGTCTAAAATATGACGTCATCGAGCCACATGTGCTTTAATTCTTTAATGTTGTTCGTCATTTATTACAATGATTATTCTCTGTATTTTGGGATGGTTGTTTGTAAATGTTGAATCAAAAATATTGCAGCTTTTAACATGGCCTAATGATGACATTGGTTGCAGTGTTGAAGCTATTAACATTTATTTAGGTACCTATAGGTTCAGATCCCTAGCGGGACCATGATATCACAGGTTAAAACAAATGAGGACTAATGAGGACAGGACTTTTAAGCTAAAGGAAAATCTCCCAGATTAAGCAAACTTTTTCTTAGCTGTTTGGGAGTGTTGTATGTTCTTCGTAAAGATCTCTGTCAAATAGTCTTAAGCTTAAGATGATGATTGGAGTTGCTGTCTCCTTTAAATCAGGGAACAGGAGTTGATTATAATTTCAGACAAAACAATAGCATGAATTGCCAGGTTAACTAGACCGGGGGCCAACGGAGCCCGGCCCGGCGCATTGAAGGTCCCCTCATATTGCGACATGGAGAAATCACCATCTTACAAACACTAAGCACTGCAGTGCATAGCATAGCACAGTTTAAGCATACAACAGCACAGTATAACAAAATAGTACAACATAGTATAACAAAATAGTATAACAAAATAGTACAAAACACTGGAGTGATATATGACTGCGAGGTGATCATATTCGTGTTGAATCCGTCCCCTCTATCGTTTATGCGTACACGTCGTTTATAAATTCTTATGACTATGTTATGTTAAAAGACACCCCCCCCCCTACCACAATAGCCTGGCCCAGGGCCCCACGTAAGGTATAAACCCAGTCCTGACTGGTTACGAAGAGTGTTCAAAGAAAACCGGCACGGAAAGAAAACAATTAGGGTGAAATTAAAGCTGTATTCCATACTTGTTTTATAACATCATTAGTGACCAAATCAATTGGATCTCCACGGTCTGAACTTGTAACATGGGTTGGGCTTTGGTGAAATTTCTTTAAAGCTATTCTTAGCACCTCTAGGTGCCTAGATAAGGCACTGACGGATTTCCTCTGTTTAGGGCATACAGAGAACTATATTGAAAAAGTATTTATAAGACATAAAGAAAATGGATAAAATTATCTGATTTTAAAACTTGTCTTCAGCCGATTAAATGTTATAACTCTGTTTCAGGCATTTGACGCTGGGACACGGGCCATGGAAGTTCTCACCGGCATATAGGTACACCCACTGACATTGTGATATTCTATTGTTCATATGGCTATAGTATGGCGTGGAATAAATTATCAAACCCAAATTAAGAAATGAAACTCCGAAGTTGGATACATTTGAAACTGATATTATAGACAATAATCGTTATAAAAAGTTCATAAAAATAATTTGGTTAAACTGACTTATTTGAAGCTGAATCTGTGGAAATAGGGAACTAAACATATGAAACCTGTATAGGGACATAATTTTGCAGTTTGATTGTAATTCAATTTACCCAAAAAATAGATAATTTATTTCGAGATGATTTCGTTGGTTTACCAGCCTTAGTCATATTAATTTTAAAAGTATATGTGAATTAAAGTTTAAAAAAAAAGCTGCTTCAGCATTTTCTTGCTTCGGAAATGTTAAGTTTGTTCGGTTATATAAACTATGAACAATTAAATGTCATAATTAAAAGGTGCATGTGCTATACCTCTTCTAGTTCTTGAGACAACCCTTGCAACGTCAGAGGCTCACCAAGCTAAAGAAAGCGGCTGAAATTCTTAGTCTACCCTACAGATCATTACTTGGGCTCTTCTGAAGTAACATAATCTTCATAGAAAAACATAAGAGACTATACACAATACAGGTTGTTACAAATACTTTTTTTCACAAATAATACAAATACCTCTTTAAACAATAATAATAATAATACATTCACTATGAATTACAATTTTCGTCAAATGCCATGCGCATGAATTTGAAATTTGATTTCATTTGTAAGGAATATGTAATTAAATGTAAAAAAAAAATACAAATGATGAAAGGTTATCTTTCTTGGTTCATGCATTCGTACAACTCATCTTTGGTTGAAAGAGATTGTCATAACTGCTGATTTTTATCAAACATATATTATTGATACTTCGGGATTACATGGTATTTGTCGTTGTAATTTAAAATTTATCCAATATAGTGATATCAAATTCCCTACCACGCTCATTCGTTTACAATTGAATTGAATTTGAATTTATTGTCCACAATCGGAAATTCGGCTTACACAGGTCGTAAACGAAAAAAGAAAAGCAATAGTAAAAGTATCAATAGACTGCGATACACATACAGTATAATACAAACATATATACAGCAATATCCTACAAATAAGAAACTTATCTTCTCAATTGTGAATTAAATATATGGATAGAATTAGGCACAAATGAGTATCTGTAGCGGCCCCTAAGTGTGCGTGGTGGGTATAAACGCAGTCCAGAGCGGTTGTAATTGTAGTGCTCAAACAAAGGGTGTGTTGGGTCTTGCATGATTTGTTTCTATTTTTTGTATTTTTTTATTTTCATCAATTTCATCATATCTGGTTTATATTTGTGCTTATTAATATTTTTATTTCAATTCGAACCATTTATATGTAATTTCGAAAACAGATTGTGATGCTTCCTTACAGATAATGCAGATTAGAAAACTCAGGATTATTGCCAGTCAGGTAAAACGCATATCACTTTGTTGTTTGTATTTATAACATTATGATACTTTCAAAGTGAACATAGAAAAATAGTATATATATATATATATATTTTTACAGTATTAAAATAAACACGGGTTCTTAACATAATCAGTGCATGCATTTATAGATTAATTCGCTTTTTCTTTATAAAACTTAATTATAATGAAAAAAAATAATATCCCTCCAGCAAGGCGGTGTTCGTTTAAAAACTCGTTTAAAAACGTCTTTAGTGAGCGAACAAACCGGTCATAGCAAATCCTCAGTACTTGGTCAGTATCATTTTTATTATTATTACTATAAAAACTAATATTTCCAAACATCAAACAACCATATGATTTTAATTCCAACCAGGGAGTTAGAGAGAGACAAAAAAAAAACATATATATTCAAATTTAATGTTACATATAGACCATCGAGATAATTAAAATCTATTTTAACACACACTAAGATTTGCGGGCATCTTTTCAGAAATCGTATTACTTTATTACTTACTTTCTTTAATATATATTCACCATTTTTTTAATTATTATTTGCGAGAATATTACCTTCAGATATAGGTATTTCTCAAATGACAAACGGTATTCTAAAATATAATGGAGTCATAACTTTTTATTTATTTTTGGGGGAGAAAGTATATAAGTTTAAGTCTTTTTCGTATTAACTTTTGTGCTTGACTCGGAAACAAGTTATATAAGTATATATTCTTGTAAACGGATATGTTTGCGCGAGAATCATTCTGGTAATCTATACCTTTAGACAAGAATTTCTTCGTTTTTATATACTCCTGACGTGCAGAAAGAAGAAAAAACATCCTATCATCAGTTAACTTTAAATTGGTGCTGACTGCAAGTTGGTTTTCATCGTACGACGAAAGCATGATCAGAGAGAGCAAGGATCTATCGGATATTGGCTTACCAGTAAAGATGTGGGACAAATACCACGAGCCCTACAGATTGAAATGAGAGATCATGGTGTTAAAGGCTGGCAAACAACACGATAACTTCCCCACCCTTCTCTCGCGGGACTTCGTTCTGCCGTTAATTGCCGACATGCCCCGAAGGGCGAAGCCTTGCTCGTCGCCTCTGATGAGCCTATTGGTCGGTATCGTTCAATATACGGACGATTCGGGTTTCTCCCTTCGCGCGGGCTCGTCAACCCTCCCAGCTTCAATCTGACGAAGGTGCTGACAGATGTGTCGTCATCGAACTCGAGGAAATCGTCTTCATGAAAACTTAGATGTAGATTGAAGCTCTTACGGGAGATGGTAGATGGAGATAACGTTCACCATATCATAGAGAACCAGCCGCAAGCCAAAAGAAGCTGAAAGAAGAAGAAAAATTCGAGCTAAATAAGAAAAAGAAGAAAAAAGTGTAGAAGAAAATAGGGGGAAAAGAAAAGCAACAAAATAGTTTACACACACACACACAAGTACGAAAAAATTAGTACCAAAGTTCGACGCGGTCTTTCACCTATTAAGGCTTATTTACGGAAAGACTTCCAAGAACCCTTTTTTTT
>NC_092583.1:1931263-2063763 GCF_037975245.1 Apostichopus japonicus
ACACCCAAGATCGGATATTACTAGAAGCGGTTCGCGCGTCAACCAACTCCTCTTTCGCACAAGGAAGAAAAGAGGATGTTCCCCGTAGGCGGCGAGTCTTACCAAGCGATAGCGAAGCCTCCCTAACATGTAGAGAATGTAATTGATCTAGGCCTACCTTGTTTAATCAATGCTTAAACACGAGTTTGCTTTAGCCCTCTCCCCCGTTCACGTTCCGCGCTCGATACGAAACAACTTACTGAAAGAGACAAAAAAACAATCTATTTGCTGTAGGAAGGATACAGTTTATCCTTAAACTTCCTTTGGCGGGGGATAGAAAGAAAGAAAAAAAAGTTGGTACAAAGTGTGATTTAATTACGACGGAATATGTTCTAAGTAGACACAGCTGCAGTATGCAATCTCAAACACAAGTCAAAAAACGAGAACGTGATCGATTAGAAAGCGCGGGAAAACTATTACCCCCAAAACGCGGGAAAATGACACACGTGACCCAACTTCAATTCATCTACCTAAGATAGTTGTAAACTGTTGTGCGTCACGGAACTGTCTTGAGAGAGAGGATTCACCCTATCTTACACTTCAAAATTACCATTTCGGGAATCTATCTCAAATGGTAAAGAAATGGAGAAGAGCAAAACGCTCTACAGTGTTTGATTAGTGGTTGTTGACTTAATGATGAAGTTGTTTTGGAGGGTTGGTCCAGAGGAAACAAAACAATATATTAGATTAGGTAGGATTTGATTGCAACTGGTATGTACTCAACTGGCTTCACATGTTTCCCGGTTGCAGCAATCCGCTTAGTACTAGTAGAACATTTCAAATATATAGTCTGAATGCAATCTGTCAAACGAACTAAAGCGATATGAAGAACTAAAAGCTTAGTTTTTTTTTAAATTTTATTATTATACTTTTTGTTTTTTTAATAGATGGGAACGTGAAGTATCTGTCCGTTGGTTTCCAGGTGAAATAGAGTGTAAACTTATGGTGAGTAATTGAAAGTTAATTAATGCTGAAAGGGAAAGAGACATTCTGAAGGAATGTATTGGAAGTGCAAAGTTCAGACTAAATCTACTTTAAAAAAAAGGAAACGTTTCTAATCAAAGATTTTTTATAAGAATATATATGTCGTATGTTGGGCATATCTAACGACCTCGTGATCGTAAGACCAGGTGTAGAAAAAACAACTAACAAAGTACCTCGGTGAGTTAGAACAAGTTTTGGAATTCCCTAACATGAATGTGTTAATACAGATATAGATAGAGTTAACAATATAGCTTCACAGCTAAAGCAGGAAATTGAGACAAAACAAAGACAACAAGACGAGAGAAGACAGAACAGGACAAGGAAAGACAAGACAAGACAAGAGAACAAAAATAGGACAAGGCAGAACGATACTAGACAAAGCGAAACAAAACAAATAAAGGGATAAGGGGGAAAGGGGACAAGGGATAAGGGCGAGGGATATCTAAAAGTATAATCTTTTGCTATATAGTCTACCAAATTTACACTAGAAGGAACCTGTCAAGTTTGTCAATGAAAAACATTAAGATTTTTACCCTTAAATTTTCTTTTGTTAACACGAAAATTATATGTGTTAACTTTAACAGTTTATAACACTCATAATAGAAGTTAACTGGCTGTATCACCAAGAAATAGAAAATTCTTTAGTTAACTTGAGAAGGGAAACCAATTTGAAATGTGTTTATACTATACCTAACTCCGGTCAGAATATCACAAAATTACAAACGCCATGCCAAATTCTGCAACACTTTTCTGAAACACTTTGGCACGATATCTTGCGCAGACGGTACCTTTGCGAATGTAGAATATTCCACTATTTTGAAGGGGAAATAAAGATATCATGATTTTTTAGTGTATGTGAAAAGTTCACAAATCCTTCTAGTTTTAAGCTAAACATTACCAGAGTGATAAAACCACCATTAGAAATCCGAAATTTTGGGATCGAATCTTTCATTATGTCATAAAATTGTTCTTTCAAATTGAGTAGAATCGTCGGCCCCATTGTAATCACGCTAGCGGCCTGTTTAAGGGCATTATAACAGAGTGCTTGTTTTAACAATAAAGGATGAGTCCATAAGGTGCTTTAGGGGTGTAGGGAAAAGATCAAAGAGAAAGACAGAGGTCGAGCTTGCATCGCATTACATGAATCACCCTTCCCCCGCCCCCTTCTCTTTCCCTAAAACTGAGGTAACGCAAAGTAGGTCCTTTGAAGTTCCGGGGTCAAAAGCTTTTTCCTTGTAATAAAAAGGTTCAAATTACGGAGATGTTGTTCTGCTGATAGGAGCAACCCCTCACAACAAACAGAGAAGAAGATGAACTATTTTTTTTTTCAGCTTCAGGAATATGGTTAAGGAATCGTCTAGCTATATGTACTGCATGGCGTGTAATGTCATTATGTCTATGCCATTATAACAGAAATGGTCAATCGAGATGATATACTCTCACGGCCTTCTCGGCCTTTTGGCTAAGATCATGTGTAGTATCTGTTCCCTTTCGAGGGGAGTGGTGATACACACCTGACGATGATCACACAGTCACAGTCTCGATGCAAGGGGACTGGGGTTAGAAGCGGATCAGTCGTTCAGTAGTTTGGTTTTCGTGCCCAGGTTCTTTCCTGGGCGACTTTTTCTTAAAAAGTATTTACTCTCTTGGCCTTTTGGCTAAGATCATGTGTAGTATCTGTTCCCTTTCGATGGGAATGGTGATGCACACCTGACGATGATCACACAGTCACAGTCCCGATGCAAGGTGACTGGAAGTTGAGAGCGTATCAGTCATTCGGTAGTTTGGTTTTCGTGCCCAGGTTCTTTCCTGGGCAACTTTTTCTTAAAAAAAAGTATTTATTCTCACGGTAAAAGCTAATCTGTAAATTTACATAAACAAAGATTTGTTGTTTTACATAATTTAATATGTACAAAAAAAGGAATTTGCGTGTGTAGTTCTTTGATTGAAAACCTCTTTATGATGCTGACGTCATCTTTTGGAGTACGATGCTCTCCTACCGTCATCGGTATTAAAGTCCATTTGCGCGTTCCACAATTAGATGTTACCCATCCTGATCGATAAAGTTATCTCTTTCAGTGCTCATGAAGAACACCAGGACCTACAATCGATTTTTTTTTTATGATGAGGTACTCCCATGCCCCGATACCATCCGCACTCTTCATCACGCTCGACTTTATCCCCCCCCCCCCCAAGAAGTAGCAAATTAAATGAATCCCCCAACCCCATCCTTACCCCTTCTACAGAAAAGAAAAGAAACTCAGATATGTCTTTTAAACCATACACCAATTTGATATGACACACGCGCAGACTAACACGCTTTGCTTATACCACACACTTCCACATGTTGGTTAAAACAGGGAGTTGTTAGGCCTCAATGGCTACAACGACATCTACTGTCAGGGATTGTCATGGAACAAAAAATATGTTTAGCTCTTCCGCCCGACAACCACGAAAGAATTTCTACTGGCACGTCAGACTGGTCCATTCAGTTGATATAACATATTCAGCATATTCATTTTATATCTCTGGCGCTGTTTAATAATAATAATAAAGAAAATAAAAAGAGGATTACCAAAAGCACCCTATCATGCTGCAACTTCTCGCAACTTCTCCATCCGCAATATATACTCTTCAGTCGCCTGCGTGATGATGAAGATGGTGACCTTAAAAGAGGTATCTCCCCCGTCTCCACTGTCTCGTAAAAGAAATAATCAGCTTTTATTTTCTTTTGTTAAAGTCTGATCATCCGTTCTGTCTGTTTAAAACTTGTCAAGTCAACATGTACCTTTTGTTAAAATCCAAACAAGAAAAATAAAATCGGGGGCAAAAAAAAAAAGAGATAGAGAAAAAGTAAAGTGAAAAAAAAGAGTGAAAAGAAAGAAAAAAATGCCAGATCAAAATTCTTTCCTGTTTCTTGTCGTGGTGCAAATTACTCACGGTATGTCGAGTTGAATCTCGCTCTGAATGTGTTGCTGACTTCAAATCGTTAATCTACAGTGTAGTCAATAATACTGTGATTGTAGTTCTGACCAACAGTAACAATAATACCTTTGACAGTTAAAGTTAAAGGAAGAAAAAAAAACTTGTCTGAGCTGAAAGGTCATGATATGCGGTGGTTCAATTGAAACACTCTCTTCGTGTTGGTTGACTTTTTACGGACGAAAGCCGGCTTGAGGCAATATCCTATAACTAGGGAGCTGATTAAATGGTACCTCTCTGCTGAGAGGAAGCCACTATATCTTTGGTAATTGGTGTTCATTAACATTAACATCATTTAATCTCCTTATTACTATACTCGCGGTATACAGTCAGTCCACGAAAACAGCGAAAAGCCACAGTAATGTGACTTCACTTACCTGTTTTAAGATACGGAATGAATGAATGAATGAATGAATGAATGAATGAATGAATGAATGACACGAATGAAATAAATGAATGAATGAATGAAAAAATGAACGAACGAACGAATGAATGAATGAATGCATGAATGAATGAACGAACGAACGAACGAACGAACGAACGAACGAACGAACGAACGAACGAACGAACGAACGAACGAACGAACGAACGAACGAACGAACGAACGAACGAACGAACGAACGAACGAACGAACGAACGAACGAACGAACGAACGAACGAACGAACGAACGAACGAACGAACGAACGAACGAACGAACGAACGAACGAACGAACGAACGAACGAACGAACGAACGAACGAACGAACGAACGAACGAACGAACGAACGAACGAACGAACGAACGAACGAACGAACGAACGAACGAACGAACGAACGAACGAACGAACGAACGAACGAACGAACGAACGAACGAACGAACGAACGAACGAACGAACGAACGAACGAACGAACGAACGAACGAACGGACGGATGGACGGACGGATGAATGAATGAATGAATGAATGAATGAATGAATGAATGAATGAATGAATGAATGAATGCATGAATGAATGAATGCATGAATGACACGAATGAAATAAGTTAAACGAACAAATAGGAATTAAACGAACAAATAGGAATTAAACGAAAGAAAAGAATGGAACGAATGAAAATAAATGAAAATGAAAAGAATGAAACGAACGCAATGAAACGAAATGTATTAAATTACACTATTTCTCAAATCACAAACTATAGAAATATCCCAAAGAAATGGTTACTAAGATTCTGGAAGCGACACCTATAGCAATTCTATAGTAATGGCGGAGGAAGGCCCGATCATGCTTATCAATCTCTCCGATTGGACTATAGGTCAATAATTGACATAGCCTATATAGTAGTAAAAATATTGCACACCCTAGCACGTGGAGTTCTTAATAAACTAAGACGGATGCTAAGTATAAAAACAATAGAAAAGATAGATTATGCATTTTTGTTAATGATAGATCAGATCGAGAACAGCAAGCATGTATGTATGTATTAATACCCGTGAGAAGAATAAAGCAAATTTATGAGGTAATAATTCTATTACCTTTTCTCGTTAATGTCGTATACAGAGGTGTAGCGATGGTACGTCTAGGCGGTTCATTGATCCAGCCTAGGGCCCCACAGAGTCCAAGGGCCCCTTTAGGGTTGGTTCCCTTAATTCTGATACAACGGATCACAACTGTAATATGTTTTAAATATTTTGGCATGAAAAGCCTTCATTATTATATAAGTCTATTTTCGGCACATTTGTCCGGTTTACATTCCTGGCATACATAGTATGCACTATATGCTATATGTTATAGCAGCTATGCCACGCATTTAGAGAAATTGAAAAGACGGGTGTAACTATAAATCATACCAACTATATGACATAAGTGTCAATATCATGTTTAACACCAAACAGAGGTATACATGCCGAAACATAGGCTATATCAAAAATAATAATCCCACAAATCTATCACGATTGAGCTCTGCGAGTGAGGATACTTTTGTTTTCTCTCTCTCTATTTATATCTCTTGGTTATTTTCTAAGCTTGACATATCAACCTTTTAAGTGATGTTGCAAAAAAAGAAGAGGTTTTGACACGACTATTGCTACTGTGGAATCTTAAAAAACCTTTTTCAATTATGTGTTTATGACCTAAAATTGTAATATATATATATATATATATATATATATATATATATATATATATATATATACATATATATATATATATATATATATATATATACATAAACATAAACATATATATATATATATATATATATATATATATATTACAATTTTAGGTTATAAACACACTGTCTTGTTCGATACAGGTGACAAACGCCTACAGTGGAATGACGACCTTCCTTACCGGTTTCGAACCTCTGGACATACAATCAGCGTCCATAGCCTAGTGGTTAGGGTGTCCGCGTACAGAGCGGAAGGCCCGTGGTTCGAATCCCGGTGGAGGCTGGAAGTTTTTTCACTGTTCTTGATTTTCCAACTCATTACGATTTTCATTTATATATATTCATTTGCCTTTGTCGTTTACCTCCATTGCATTAACATAAAGTCTGTTCAAAGTATCTCTTTCGAGATCCGGCTTTAGGAATCACAAATGATTTTCGAGTTGGTTAGCATCATGAGTTTGATCTCTAGAGTAAGGCAAAATATGTCACCAAAAACAGAACTAGTATTGTTCGATACAGGTGGCAAACGCCTACAGTGGAATGACGACCTTCCTTACCGGTTTCGAACCTCTGGACATACAATCAGCGTCCATAGCCTAGTGGTTAGGGTGTCCGCGTACAGAGCGGAAGGCCCGTGGTTCGAATCCCGGTGGAGGCTGGAAGTTTTTTCACTGTTCTTGATTTTCCAACTCATTACGATTTTCATTTATATATATATATATATATATATATATATATATATAAATATATAAATACATATACATACATACAAACATACATACATATACATGTGTATGTATATATGTAAGTGTGTATGTAAGGAAAGATGTTTGTTACTTACGGTATATCAAGAAAAAAATGTTGCTTCGCACGTATATTAATAAACTGGCCAGACCCTTTTGTTAAACGATTCCCTATGCTATTATATACGTTATAATTAAATATTTGGACATCGGTATAATTCAAATTTCTGTAATGATACTATTTTTATGATCTTTTTGGAATATTTTACTCATTCTCATATACACTTTTTCATTCGAACTAGGTTACTTGGTTAGCCGGATGGTTCTCAACTTTGTCCTTGGGACGACATGCACACGGTAAGATATATTTTCACCTGTAACAAAAAAGTTCAATAAGGTTTAAGTACCCTATGTGGAAAATCCGAATGTGAAGCTATATTGATACGAAAATGGTCTACTTTGATATAACCAGATGCTTCCTTGACTTGCATATTCTAGAATTTGACTAGTAATTAAATTTTGAATTCTACAAATACAAAATCTAGATTCTTTACCAATTAAAAATGATACAGAGACATATGAATAGCCCCCAGGACCGGGGTTATAGGGGGGAGGGGCGTTGCCATTTGCCCTTGAAAAGTTTGTAATATGTTTCTTCAGGCCATTAAAATCTTTATATTTCCTTTTGATTTTTGCTTCAAATTGCTCTGGAAACTTCTGAAAATAGAGGGTGCCTCGAGATTTATAATAGAAGAAAGGATTCAACCCTCGATGTCGTAAAGGAAATATAGGCCCATATATTTATATATATATATATATATATATATATATATATATATATATATATATATATATATATTTATATATCGTAAATATCGTATATATCGTAAAAAAGCAAGTGAGCATGCAGTTTCAATACAACGTTTCGAAAAGGTTAACTTTTCTTGTTCACGTATAAACAAGTAGACTGATTCTAGGAACTATACAGGAAGGAAAGATTACAGCTTTGGAAAGGTTGAGACTACCTCAAATGCTATGGCTGACATCTTTGTCCATGTTGTACAAGATCAAAACCGAATCCGTTGCTACGGCATAGTCATGTAAAAAGAGAGGAAACTTACAATTTAATCGATGCAGCTCTGTTGAAAAGTTACATATATTGTTAAAGAATAAGATTAAGAAAGGTCTGCGGTCCATTTTTCATTTTCACCGCGCTAAAGGTGGGTATGTATATGTGGCCCCTCACAGCTACCTTAGAATAAATATTACTGATCTAAATTGATGAGAAGAAACCAGTCCCTCTTGTTTGCTCACCAAACCCACATATGGAAAAGTAATCTGCCTTGATCACTTAGCGGAGCGATAATGTGTAATCCGCGTAAGTACCTGAGCCTCAACCTTGTAAAAACTCCCTTACAATCGCGCGTGTTGAAGTATGAAAACCGACAGAAGCGACAACTGACCAATCAGAACCGTGTAATTAGCTTCGTTTTATCGTCTGCCAATACACTTAAGTCAGCGTGTACACCCCATAAATAAAGATAGACCGTTTTGAGTCTTGACGGATTACTAGTAACTTTGAGCATTACTAAAATAGTTACAAGGAGATTTGTGGTAAAGCGGCAAAAGGAAAAAAAAGAAGCCCATACTTTATCAAAAGTGTTGGAAGGTGTTCGTAGGAGGTACATTGGGTGGAATCGAGAGGGGAAAACAGATATTGATGTACACGTATGCTGAATATAAACGCTTCAACACAAGCTAAGAATTTCCGAACGTTGTTACTTTAAGGTAAGTTCAAGATTTGAAATCAAAGTCTTTTTTCTTTCTTTCTTTTTTTTAGTTTTAATTTTTCCAAGGAAATTGTGTTAAATAGTAGTATATTAAGAAAAAACGCCTCCTTGTTTGCAATGTAACTATTTTTTATTGTTAACGAGTATGAACAATTTAAGTGTGTATGTTTGTTTGTTTAACACGAATGAATTATAAATGGTTCACACAACACCAAAAACAAAAATTATTACAATTCACTTACAGTTTTGGAAATAACTGACACTGTTCCAACGATAAATATATGAAATTAAATACAATAATTACCACTGGAAGGGTGGCTATTCTGTAATAAAAATATTTGATTTCAGTTAAGTTGTCAATAATCGCCAAAAAATTCCTTTTTGAAATAATGAAAACATCCCAACGTGTCCAACGTGACGAAAAATTCAGTACTCGGGAATCCAAATTATTATTATTTTTTCCAAAAACATCTTTGGGCAGATAACAATTTCAGGAAATGAAAACAGTCAATGTGAATTGTTTCTTTCATTGTTGATATTACAATTAATGAAAAAGACATTAATTTGCAAAGTTTTGAAGTTGTAATAAACTTTATTCGCAAAATCAATATCTTCCCTTCATAAACATATAATGTTGGAGGTATTAAAATTAAAGGATTTTTTCTTCTTACAAAGGTCTATCAGGCTGGTTTTATGCATTAATTAAATAATAAATTCCATTACTTTAGACAATAGAAAAACTAACAATGACAGTTTGTTTTTTAATCTTCCTTAAAATAAAAAATTCTTACTGAACACAATTTAATAATATCAGAAAACTTAGATCAACGAAAGGGAAAAAACTTCGATTTAACTGATAACTGCAGAGTTTCTGTTGAGATATTCCTTCATTTTCTTTTCAATTTATGTTTATTTAAGTTTGTGATAAGTTTCAAATTAAACTGCTTATACGATATCTTCGTGGGTATACCGGAGAACTAATCCGTTAATCAGTATGCAAGTAACACAGTTATTTAGCCCTTCTTTCTTTGTTACTAGAAATGCGTGCATCTAAAAAATAAAATAAAACATTTATCGAACCTGTTTAATTGGCCAGCAAAAAATTCTTTTCTTTTTCGTCTTGTAAAAAGGAAGTTTGTGGTGACTTAAATTCAATCTAGAATTTGCATATACATATTTTTACACAAGAAGTTACCGTAATTAATTAAATGTAATAACATGGATGAAATATTTACAATGGAGAATACTTAATCGGAAAATGGGAATGTTTGTTTTGACTGAAGACAACGGACTAAAAGTGTCAGTAAATTAGAGATATCTTGGAAAACAAAAAAGTAATTCCGTAAATGTATTAGAAAAAAAAAACAACGAAGTTGAAAGAAATCAGGAAGCGATTTGTTTGTTAAATTTTAGATCATATATTCAGAGCTGTCATTTTTTAAATTAATTATAATCTCTAGAATTTCCATTGTTTTATTGTCCCTTTGTTCAAGCTATGTTCTCTTTGTTTAAACATGTTAACAGAAAACACATCTTTACAACGATTTATTTGGCTCGTTTTCCAGTTATTCTCGTTATAAATTTACCCCTGCTCTTTTTAAAAAAATTTTGCCTTCAAATACAACCAGTTCGTAAATGTGTAATAAAGTAATATAAATATTACTTTTTATTGATAACTCTGAAGAGTAAATTCGGCTGGTAGAGAACAACAATAAAATGACAACCGTCAAACAATAGGAAAAAACAATGGGTTTGTATAGGACTTCCAAAACAATATTCCGCAGTAACAAAAAGACGCGTCTCACTTATCCATGTTAAACTACCATAACAATACGTCCCATTATACCCACAAGCATAACAATAAAACTAATTGTATATGTACAATAGCTTATTATTCTTTGTTCAAGAACAATTCTATTCCAGATCTCAAAAGTCTAGTTATACTTCATATAAACCAGTAATTTTAAGCTTAAAACAAAACAACTTGTGACGTGAAACCTTTGAATCTGCCCAGTTATTAAAAAAAAAACATCTGTGGGATATTTTTGAAATTTAAACGTAAGTAAAAATGGACATTGTGAAAGACATTTTACATATTTTGGCAAGCGGGTGCCCCGATAATAGGGACAATGTATTTCCCGTTTTCAGAAAACCCTGAAATTTACTTTACTCTTTACAAAGATTTAATCAACTTTGAAATATCGAATGCAAGGTTTGAAATTTTGCGTAAAATAAGGAGAGAAAATACAATCTTTTTTTCTTTGGTCTGTTTGATATGTAATAACTTTCGTTTTAAAATTGTTTTCCTTTTTGCCCTTTTCGCAATCAGCAAAAAAAAATCATTTCTGTGTTCGCCAAACTTTAATATTCAAAGATGATTTCAGACACGTATTGGTAAACGCCAAGACAAAAACAATTGTGAAATTATCACGAATTTGAAAACTGAAAAGTAACACATTAGGTGAAACAAATGTTGTACCTCTTCTTGAAAATTATGTAATTTTCCTTGAAAACGGAAAATAATTAAAGAAATTCAAGTACAAAATTAGCTTCCATTGTTTTAACATTCTGCTCAAAATGTGCTAAACTATTAAATTAACAAATAGACTAATTTCTCATTACTTCTGTTAAAACAATTGCATAATATTATAAGCTGATAAATTGAATCGATTGAAGCGCAAAAACAAGTGCTAGAAATGAATAATTCTAACATAAAAGAGATAACCAATAATTTCGATAAAGCAAATACAATTTATTTTAATTGTATATATAGGCCTATCGTAAACACAAACAATAAGAACATGCGACTGGTTTTTAATCAACACCTACACTACAATTAATACCAGCCTGCTGTGACTTCATCAAATTGATATCATTGAAAAGTCGTTTCATATATTCATATTAATCATATAATTCTACTTATAAATCTTAAATAGAAACAACTTGAATAATTACTAGACCTCTCTTCCTTGCCTTGCCCCCATTTTTCCTTATCCTGATGTGAATGAATAATGTAACAAAATTAAAAAACGAAATACTTGTGAAAAGAATTTTTAATAAAAAAAAAAGCCTCTCTTTATATATTTGTATATTTTATTCCAACCAGTGGTTTTCTTTCTTCACTCTTCCTTTTCTACCGTTTATTTGTCGGGGACAAAAATAAACCCAGCTTCGCTAATTTCATTTAATTAGAACTTCCCATCAAAAAAACCCTAGGACAATCAACTTGGTAGTTATGACTTTTAAGTGCTGTTGTATCATAGCTTCTTAAGACTGAAATGAAATTATGATTAAAAATAATTGGGTTGAAATCTTTCAATTTCTTCATGTAACTCTTAATCGCTTCAAATTACATGTCTCTGTCCCGTGGTAACCAGGTTAGGCGTAAAACGCACGACCAGTTTGACACAAATAATTTATAAGGTGAAAAGGAAGAAGTTAAAAAAAGAAAAAAAAATGAAGTAAAGCAAACGGTTACTTTTGCCCGTCCCAGCAAAATAAACATTCTTTTGTTCCTAAGAAAACTTATTTTCTTTTAAGTCGTTCATCTAACCTCAATATTTTGGAGAGCCTAAAGGGCTATTTCTTGTATGGGTTTTGTGCCTTCTATACAACAGCTGTTTCCACGAGACACCCTCAAAGGGAACGTATTGTTATGGGTAGGATAACGGGGCTAAGGGGGCGTACTGTCACACGAGGGGATTAACCGCTTTGTGATTTCTACACGGGCAAGTGGCTCTTTCTTGTTACACATATTTAACGGTACTCGTTTGCTCGAACGGTCAGAAATAAAAATAACCCAAATTTCACCTTTGTCCTAAATAGCTTCTTTTTTTCCTTCTCTCTCTCCCTCTCACTTCTTCTAAATAACAAAAGCACTACGGGGGACCGAGTGCAGTATGAGATTGACTGGGTTTGTCAAAATGACAGGCCGGGTGGGGTGTCTTTGAGAGAACGAATTTTTGAGACTGTTGTGATTGTACGAGAAAGAATCAACTAATGGGAAAGTTACAACTGTTGATCTTTGGGTATTGTTGGTTGAGTTTATAATCCCCCACATGTGCTGGTTACAGCTAATAAGTACTACTCGGTGCAGTGAACTGGTTTGAGAGAAAAAAATTGCTAAATGTTAAAATGACATCTTTCTCATATAAGATGTAACTAGTCTGATTGAAATAAAACCTGATCTCTAACAACGAAAGGGGAGAGAGATATAGTTAAGACATTTCAAGACACTCACATTTTCTGAGCGGATCTGAAAAGGCTTGAATGTGTCGTAGGATATGAGAATTGCAAGATTTTCGAAGGTCTAAACTTTGTTCCCAAAAGAGTAACGGCACAACAAATTTAAATTAAAATATCTCAGAGTTGGTACTTAATAGTCAAAATATATCAATTTAGATATATACCGTCGGGAACTTTTATTCCTTGAAAGTTTGGTAAACGTCAAAAGCTATGATATCTGATCTGCTAAAGATTTAATCTGCCTCAACTTTGGTACTCCATGCAGAGGACCCACTTCAATACTGCTATAGTCTGTGTACTCCATATATGACTTTATTACATCAAAGAATTAAAGTAGTCTGGGTACTCGAGTGTACTTATTCTAAGTACTACAGTATAGTATTGACACTTCGCAGAACTGATATGAAGCGTACATTCTGGTTACTTTGAAGGGCTTATTTCAAGTTATACACGTGATAATTTGCTCTTTTTTATATATAATTCGGCGGGAGAGCTAAGACTAAACGTTTAACTTGATCTTGTTTATAAAGGATTCGTCTTGGGTATACCAAAGACTTAAAAAGCGGTTGGGGTCATTTTAGATTATAATACTGTTTACCAATTTCGTGAGTAGGCTGGTTTCTTCAGAGGGCCTGCATAGGTATCAGAGACTTAAGTATGTTGGGTATACTCAGTGAAGAGAACTGGGGTTAGTAACAAATACTTACGTAGGTTGGGCATAACGTAAGTGACCCTTTTTATAAATGAGTGGTGAGTGTTAGGCTGGGTGTGTGTAGGCTGAGGATTAATTTGTGTGATAAAAGACGTATGTAGGATACTATGTACTTATATAGGACTGACGCCAACTTAATTAAGTTGCATAAGCAATTAACAGTATTTACATAATAGACTAATTACATATCCTGCTTCCCTGTCTTCGCAATTGAGAGGGTGAGAATTGCACTCTGGACTTTAAGAGACACTGTTACTCACGGGCAAGGGACAAACCCCATTAACAGAATATTGCTAATAAAAGTCATAGGAGCGAGTTAAACTGAACTTTGGATGGGATTATCTCCCAGTTTGCCTTTCTTTGTATCCTTTAAAAACTTTGTCGTTTTCTAAGCAGATGCTATAACGTAAGCACGTTCTGGTTTAGTGCCCTTTTGCAAAATTAGTATTGTGCTACTATTCTTTAATTCAAGATTTAATTTTTTTGCTTAGTAGAAAGGTAAATGGAATGCAAGAAAAGTAGACATTTTGGAAAGCACCTTAAAACGTCTTGAAACAAGTCAAATATGACGTCACGATAACACTGAGGTTGTAAGTTGCAAATTTGTTACTACTCTATTATCAACTGTTCATTGTTTATGTTTGTTTCTGCTAATTAAGAAAGCACTAAATCTTGTTTAAGTCCAGGCTGTTATGCAAACGCCTTGACGAAGTGTGTAATGATCGGAACTGACTTGCACAAGTTGGACGTGACGTCACAACCTACATTTTTCCCATGTCAAAGAGAGAGAGAGGGGGGGGGGGAAGAGGGCATTATGGATGTTTACATTTGCCCCACTCCACTGCCCACAAACCACCTCACCTCCAGATATGTATACAATGAAAATTTTCGTATATTTCATCATTTTGAAATATTTGTAGCTGTGAGACCGTTAGTAAACCAACTTTTATTTTAACAGAGAAACAACAATACTAACAACAGTAATAATAATAATAATAGAATACCAACAATGTCGACGGCAAGCAATTGTTCTTTAGATTTTATTTCGAGTTTATCCACTAAAGGTACTTTCCACAACCACCCTACCCCCACCCCTACCCCACCCTCACCCCATCTTCCCAGCCAATTATGTTTCTTTCTTCGTCCTATAATTCTATACCAAGTGTAAAAATCGCCTGCACGGCAATGAATTTCATGCCGAAGTCTGCAGCTACTAAATAAGTTAGTTTTTGTTTTTATGTTTAATGCGACTAAAGTATTCTCGTTAAGTCTATACTGTGTATAACTGTCACCCATACATTGATGACATTTGTAATGAACTGCCCGCTTATTCGGTTTGATTTGTAACATTCAGGCTTTCACAGCAACATGAATTATTACCCAGCATGCCCCAGACACGTGCCTTTTCTTCCTTGGTGTTATCACCAGTCCTCATAGATAATTCACAGGTTTCCCACCCAAGGGACGTACTTGCAAATTTTATGGAACGCCGAATCGTGTACTTGACGAAATTTTGTCTGTTTACATACGATACGACTTCTTTACTTTATTTTATTGTTTCTTCTCTTTTTTTCTCTGTTAAAAACTATAAAATGAAATAAAAAGAACTGAGAGGGTAAAAACGACAAAAAAAGTAGAGAATTTTATCGACATTGACTCAATTTTCTAAGGTAAGTCACCTTGTCACTAATGAATTTATAATACCCCGTGTATAGATGATGTCAACACACAACACGACAATATCACAAAGTGTATACCGCACACTGGCTGTATGGTATATATATATATATATATATATATATATATAATATATATATATATATATATATATATATATATATATATATATATATATATATATATCCTTATTCAAAAAAGCCATGCAAATATATTAAAGCAATACATGTTGTGCTTATTCATCTCTTACGAATATCTAATGTTACAATCGTGCGAAACTCAAAAGCTATAACTGCTTAATTTTTAATTTTACAATAATGATGAAACATTTGTCGTATTTAAAATCATTATCCGGTTATAGGCTTCCCGGTGATAAATATAACAGGAATATCTCGGCGTGAAACTGTTGATACCGTGACACATATTATTATTATTATTATTATTATCATTTTTTGTGGGGTGTAAGGGGGTGGGGGTCATATGTAACTGCTTAGATCACTGCAAGATTACATCACTGCTTTAAGAGACGACTTACCGATGTTAAAACTGGATATTGAGTCAATTTTATAGATCCTCGCGGTTTTATTCCATTGTGTTATCGCTTTAGTGTTATTCCATTGCTTTTGTAATTCCATTGTATTTTGTCTGTCGTGTTATGCTATTATTATTCACGATGTTATTCCATTGTGCAATTCCATTGTTATTTCAGTTTGGTATTCCATTGTGATTTCCAATATGTTTTCTATTGTTATTCCATTGTGTCTTCCTGTTGTGTTGATTCACCGTGATTCACATTGTTATCGCATTTTATCGAATGCTTGTTCCAGGCTATTATCTTATTTCATTATGTAATTTCCTTTGTGATTTTCTAGTAAGATATTTCATTGTTGTTCCATTTTGTCTTTCCATTGTATTCGTTAATATGTATATTTTTCATTATCTTTATTTGCATTGCAAATCCCATTTTTATTGTACGATTGCTCTAATGATCATCTTATCCCATTATAACTTTTTCTATTGTATTGTACCATTGTGATTTACACCATTGTGTAATTCCATTGTCTTCCATTGTTTTTCCATGGCCAATGAACAGTTCGTCTTTGAAATAAGACAAAAAACTACTAATAATCAAAACTTTGCTAAATATCATCATATTTACACCGGTATTCCTTTGATCTCGAATGTGTGTGAAAATATAACATTGGAATATGTATATCAATACAGTTGCAGCGGAAACGGGAATATAAATTAAAAACGTGTAAACATGCAAATGTAAAATATCTCCATATGTTATACTATTGAAAGTCTTCTATCAACGCATTTCATTTGCTTTTGTACCCTTCTCCTCTGCCGACGGTCACCCACAACTTTCTCCCACCGCGCAACCCCACCCTCTCCCCTCCAAGACACAGATGTTTAACTTAAAACTTTTTATCATGTCTAAAACGTGGTTCCGACATTTAATTAATCTTTTAAAGGAGCATTTCCATTGCTTAATTGATCAGGATTTTTCAATTGTTACAATATGCAGATGATATTCTCATTTCAAAAGAGTAAATTTATCATATTTTAATATTTCCCTTTAAGTTCCTAATTCCATTGGCATTTGGCCTTCTTCCTTAAGCCAAGAAATTAATCCATTTAAAATTGTTTGTCATTTTCTACCCCGGGTATTATGTTAACTTTATTTTGCTTTTAAGAGGGCAAAAAAAAAAAAAAACACGTCTATTTTATCAGAAAGCAAGTTGTATTTTTTTAGTTTTTTATTTTTACATTTGGATTTGACTTTCGTAAGAACGAAAAAAAAATAATAATTGTGATTTTATTTTTAACTGTTTGTTGGATGCATGTGCAGGGTGAGTAATATGAAGATCCATTGCTCATTCGTTTAGTAGGCGATGATTCCAAAAAGGTAATTAAAGCGCCATACCATGCGTGGTTTTAACAAGTATTGTCACACCTTACAAATCCCTGTAGAGAACCCTATTGGATGTAACAAGCAAAATAGATGCACATCCATTTTCTTTGTTGTAAATTATATAAGTATATAGATTCTACATATGTTTGTTTGATAACGAAAATAACAGATGTAAATTTTGCAGACGATCATTTTGAGTTGGGACCAGTTTTAACACCTTTCGCCTATCTCGTATATACGTTTTATATAAGGCATGACATAGCGATGTGACCTTGTCGTGAAATAAATATTTGAAAAGTGTCGGTGTTTAGGGAAATTTTGTTTTCTTTAGTTTCTTTAACCAAAGCGGCCTTGAGAAGGCTATGGCATTTGAAAAGATGTATGTCAACATACCTTTATGCATGTACAAAGTTAGTTCTTTATTCTGTTTTAGATATCCTTCTTTCTTTCTTTTTTTTGGTTGTTTCTGTCATTACCCAGAATGCCCCAGACACGGGCAAAGACCTGAGTTCTTATAATAAGGTTACACTTCAATACCCAATGTTGTTGAATATATATATATATATATATATATATATATATATATATATATATATATATATATATATATATATATATATATATATATATATATAATATATATATATATATATCTATATATATGTATATAGATAGATAGATATGTATATACATATATATATATATATATGTATATAGATAGATAGATATGTATATACATATATATATATATATATATATATATATATATATATATATATATAATATATATATATATATATATACATGCTTACCACTAAATATATTACAAAATTGGTATCTATAGTTTCCCCATATCTGCTTTTGTAAAGTTCTTTGTTTTTTCTCAGTGCATTTTCCGGTGAAACATATGTCACAATATACAGACGCATTATAATAAGGCTAGACTTTGGTGTCACTTAGGAGCAGGATCCTGTTACAAATCTCCACCTTAAGGCCAAAGCAAACAGAAAGTTCTGGGAGGACCTATGTTTTCATTTTTTTGTTTTGGCCTCTCTTCTTCTCCATTTTTTTCGCCTTTTCGCCATTTTTCTTTTCTTCGTTTCTTTTCATTCAAATGTTGCCTTAATCTGTTGGTCGATCATTCAGGCAAAAAAAAATCTCCTTCCATATCAACATACAGGATCGCGCGGCACGCTACAACCACGCTACGGGCGTCTCCAAGCCTTCCTCTTTACTTAATCCGGTTCGGCCAATTATTTCTAAATTTAATGAAAATTAAATCATCTTTGGGGCTAAAAAAAATTGGAAGGAAAAGATAATATCGTTATCTGTTTTTTTTCTTTCTTTTTTTTAATAGGTTGTTTCTTAAGCACTACAGATGCTATGGGGCATATCTATGTAGGTTACATTAAATTGACAATATTCTTATATCACGTTAGGCGCCACAGTTGTATAGCAGTATATATTTATATACAGCCTTCCAACTGTGACATTTTTTTTCCTTCAAATATGCCCTATTAACCCGGTATCATTTTTTCATTTAGTGTTACCACTAGGATTATTTTTTTATGATTATTATTATTATGATAGGCTATTATCAGTTTCCTTTTTTGTTTTCCCTTGTGGTACTGGGGACTTTATTTTTCTTTTCTCCACATTCTCCCTTTATTAAATTATATGTAAAGCTGCATGGCTACTCTCAACTGTTTCAGTAAAAGGGGGAAGATATTAATGTATTTATTTTATGTTATCTACTATAGACTATATAGAAACCCAATAAACCCACATTATTCAATATAATTGAGCGTCCAACTTTAAGGTTGAACTATTTAAGTACTTATCATTAACGCGTAATCAAATGTAGGTGTTACAATTATAGTGAAGTTTCTTCTCAATATTTTTTACTCCAATAAATATGGCTTGTGTGGTAATTAAATATATAACCGTCGGAATTTATTTGTACTGGACTCCCATGTGTAACGCTGAGGTTAAGCCAATATGTTAGATATGAGTTTTTTTCATTTTATGTACGTGCGTGTGTGTGGGGGGGGAGGGTGTTATTGGTTTCCAGGGGGAGAGGGATAGTTAATTGTATTTCTCAAACGACACAGTTATATCTTCATAATCATGTTAGCGAAGGATCTAAAGAAGACCCCATATTGTGCTAAAGGCAGTTTCTCATCTTTGCAAGGTCACGTGATTTTCATCTGCGTATGGGTTCAGGAACCCTAGTTTTACCGAAGCTAAAACTTTACAATTCAAACTTAAGGATAGAGCAAAGAGGATAAGTTAAAGCCACATTAATATGGGTAAGCGAAAGTATAGAAGTGGTACTTCTATACAATGCGTACAATGCGCATAGTCCATACAGTGTCCATACAATGCGCATGACTAAACTAAACTAAAAAAAAAATAGATACATTCGAATGAAATGAGATACGTACCGTACTCCTTTAATGTTTCGTGTTTCACGTTTTTGTTCACGATTGGTAAAGGATTATTATCAAAATGCTCAAACAAATACAAAAGTTGGAAATTCATTATTTTACCCTCATTTCGGTTATATGGGCGAATTATGGAAACAGTGAGGAATTTAGTAGTGTGGCTGACATTCTAAAATATATATATATAGTTTTGAAAGAATTTTAATGTTGAAATTCAAATCAGGTCCATATTATTTATAATATAATAGATAATTACTACCAACTATAGGTATATATTCTGAAAAGTGACTCATGAATTTGTGGTAACCATGTAATACATGTAAGTTCACCTCACTTTCTCATCGCACCAACCCCCCTCCCCCTCCCCTTCCCATCCCTCCGTTTCATCACCAATGTTATTTATCCTGCATAAATTGCGGAGTTTTGTCTTCGCTGTTTTGTCTTCGCTGTTATTTTAAAACACCGAACTTTCAAAGTAAGTATACTTGTTTCAAAATAAATATTACCCATACATAAATACATAATATTACCCCATACATAAATACATAATTTATATCAATTTCCACTTAGGCCTACCTGACAGAATTAGAAGCACCGTTTTCTTCCACGAAACCGAACCTCTTGTTTGTATGTATGTTTGTATGAGTACGTGTTTGTATGTTTGTTGTTTGTAAATGTTTCTCTAAGATCGTTTTTGTTAGCGTGAAATCCCGGCAAAGATACGGTCGTCTGTCTGTCTGTCTGTCTGTATGAGAAAAAAAACACCGCCTGCTAAAAGACCACTTGTTCTCCTTATTTACCTACAATATTGCAGCTGTCACATAATTCTATAAACAAAATATATAAAAAATTGGCATGGTTTAGTTTTAAAAAGTTGTTATTCTTTTCTAAGCAGTCAGCGCTTTACGAGTTGTATACGTCAACCTTTTTAAAGTCCTTAAATCAACTTTGTGAGTCAATGTTGATAAATAACTGTCGATGCTAATCCAAATTGTAAAATCATAAACATTGTTTCTCATCATTTTGACGATAGTCAATTTTTCATATTTTACTTAAAGACTTAAAGTCGAAACATTTCCAAGTTTTTGTTTTCCTTTCTGCTAGTTAACATGTGCTTAATATTGAATCATGAAATGGATCTGAGAGACGTAATAATGTGAATCGAGTCGAATTTAATAACCACTCGCTTATAAACCTTCATTTGAGTGAAGAAGAAAAAACAACCAAGGAGGGTGTCCTTCATTTTTTCTTGTTTCTCAATAGAAAACTGATTTTTGTTGTTGTTGTTGTTGCTAATCCTTAGTGTAAATTTGATAACATTTTTGCCAAACACAAAATATTGAAAACGCAAATTGAACTCACGCAGCGTATATGCCATTTCTACCTATATTTGCGACATGGTATTTATCATATACGCCTACCCCTTCTTTCAATTCAATTTTTAATTCCAATTCCTCCTTTAATTCCAGTATAAATTATAGAAAATTTATTGGATCAAATTGTAAGTAAATATGAAAAACAAATAATTAATAATAGTGATTAGAACAGAGACAGGTTAAAAGAAAATAATAGATATAAGAAGTCATGAATATTGATTGATTTATTGACACGTGCTCTAATTCATTTACATCACAAAAGAACGTGCAAGGTTTTGTATTTGCGATTGTTTTAAGAATTAACTCAAAATTTCGATATGTGCTTGCGATTCTGGAAATCGCAATTCGGAGCAACTTAAAAGTATTTGTTTTATAAGTTGTTCTTATTTTATCAAATTAACGTCTAGAAGTTAATATCTGTTTTTTTTTTATATTAGACTCTACACATTTCGAGATAAATTTTCCAAGCAAAAACGTTTCGTATTGATAATTATTTCAAATGAAATTCGAATAAAAGTGAGACTAAGTTCGAAAATTCCAGGCGAAAAGCTGATATGGGATTCAGTGTCCTTTGCAGAACGAAACAATATCAAAGAAAACACCAGGGAACAATTTAAGCTTTGGAAACATACAACTATAAATACGTTCGTTATTTCATCTTATTTTAACATGAAAATTACATCATCATAGTTCAGAGGTAAATTTTATTTTGTAACTTGTAAATGAAGAAAAATATAATCCACGTTTCACAGTCAAGTTTTTTATTCAATCTCTACATTCTGTTTTTCGATATATATTCTCGAAGAAGATTTCATGATTTGTATATACCCAACAGTGAACTTGAAGCAAACAAGTGTGACGTCATGGTTGCAAAACAAAACAAAAATCGCATCGGTAAAAGACACTAAATCCTTGCGTCATTTCATAATTTCACTTAAACGTCATACTCAAAGTTCACAGGTCAAGCTCATGTAGTCCAGTCCAGTTTATTGATTTATTTTTGCTCTTTTAGGAAGGAAGAAATAGCATAAATACATTTATGGGAAGTAAAAATTAGCATATAATTAAATACAGCCTGTTCCACAATCTTTAGTTCTCTCTCTTAGTTTGTTCTTTTTTCCTTCTCTGTTATTATTATTATTATTTATTTATTATTTTTCATCTTTTTCTCGGAAGGAACCAGACTAGAGAGGCTTATGCTTATTCTTGTTCCTCTAGCAATCACCCTCTCTCTGTTTTGGAATATATACTAGGGACAATATCACTTGATACTATGTTAAAGATCAGTAAACGTATTCAATGATATATTACTTATGTTTAATATCGAAATCCTTATAAAAATAAGTGTGTTATGTGATAATGGCAGAAATAAACTTGAAATATCAATGTACTAATGTTTATTGTTTAAGCTTTATCAAACCGAAAAGAAAATGCAATTTGTAAACGTATCTTAAACAATTACAATAGAAACAAATAAAATTAAACTAAACTACCTTTATTCTATACGGCTATATAGAATTCGGTTAAAATATTTCAATCGAAATAAGATTGAAATTATTTTGACCAATCTAATGATGATGAAATATATAAGTGACTTCCTTTTCGCGAGTTAACTTATTTCCTCTCCATGTTTTTGATCTGGTTTGTCATAATCCATAATCACGTGACAATGTTCACGAGACAAAATTCAGTGACTACATCGGAGAAGTTCGGTCCAGTTCTTCGGGCCTTAAAATCTAAAGTAATAAAAATTTGGTGCAATTGTGCGTTGCTATAGAAACTGTTCCTTAACCCGTTTTTAATAAGACTTAATTGGATCCAAAAGCCGATTTTTTACGGCTCATCTTGTATGATGACAGGAGGTAAGTAAATAAAATAACATAACAAAATTAAGATAAACAAATTACGAAAAAAATAAAAAGATAAAATCCTAAAATATAAATTCTCCCCCCCCCCCCCCCCTCTCTCTCTCCAATCCTCTCGAGTGAAGACATTATTGCCGATGTTTTATATGTTTTTTCTTCTTGAAGTTTTCGAAAGTCAACTTCATTTTTCGTGTGATCTTGTAATCAAATCTTGCAATACCTGTCGGGAAGGCCTGCCTTACTATCAACCCTTGCTCCAGAAATTATCTTGCGAACAGGAGATATTGAGATTTGACATAGATTCCATCATAAGAATGAACTTGGTAGGTTACTCTCGGTCAACACGGCCCTCCTAAAATTGTCGCTAAGAAACAGAAGATGAAAAAGAGAAAAAATGGGAGAGGGGAAAGAAAAAAACCAAACGCTCACATCCTTCGTTTCTTTAGCCTACAGCACTTTCAACAAATTTCTATTGTTGTATCGGCAACAAATGTTTTGTCACAACCGGGCATATCGAATAGGAACCGTTTTGTGTGGGCAGAAAGTAGGCACGTATTGAACTCAACGTGTGAAAACGGAGATGCAATTTAAAAAAAATTGACATATGAAATAAAATTGTTGATTTAATATCTAAAGAGTTAAAAGAAGAAAAAAAAAGTATAGCAAAGGAGAGGAGAGATCAGTTTAGACAAATCACCGATAATAACGGGATAGGGTTACTCTGTTTTAAAACGTTATACTGGCTTCAGCTAAGGCCAAAGGCGTTTTTCATTCAACTGAACGTGGGTTATGGACGGACTCAGAACCACCTTAAAAGAATTGGGGGGGGGGGCGGAGGAAATTTTTTTGGCGTTGCTTTTCGTGAATGTATAAATAATATTATAAGTCAACAATCACAATACTTCGTTTCTATCGTATATTTTGTCTCTCTAATTTTCTTTCTTTTTTTCAAATTCTTCAAAAGTTTCTTGCGGTTTTAGAATCAGGAAGTTTAAATATAGGACACTACAGAACCTTCTAATTGCAAATTTTTTTGGGAGAAAGAAATTTGACAAATTTTGTTTGATGTCAAAATGAAGATTGGATTATATAGCGATGAACTTTGGCTTAGTTATGAATAAAAGAGAGTTGACTTTATACCGCCTTTGGCAACAACCGTTACATTGCTGAGATTTAAGGGCTCTGTGATACGCCTCGTATCAGCTTCACCACCCTATTCCCCTCCCAGACCCACTCCACCTCCCCACCCCACCCCCGCACCCACAAGATTTTTCATAGATTTTAGTGTACTATTTCGTACAAAAACGTTACATAGGAATCATTTCTGTGTTATAGTCTTAGTCTTATGGGTCGCCAGTCGTGATAATTTCTTTTACCAAATCCTGCCAGAATATAAGTCAAACCGAGATAAATTAATGAAACTATATCAGAAACTTTTTTTTAGATATATATTTATCAACCTGTGAAGAATAATTACCGAATACGGTAATTCTTGATTCTATAAATTCCATTTTCAAGCACTTTTTTTCATATTAGTATTTGATCACATGCAGAATAAATAACTTATTATATAGCAAGTAAATAAATTAAAAATACAAGTAGGATGGAGCCTAAAAATATTGTAACGTGCCGTGTATTACCACTGGCTTGCGGTTATAGAAACCATAGTGGTGCTTACAACACCGAAATTGACAGCCATGCACACCTCCCGCCACCTTCCCGTCCCCCCCCCCATCCCACACACACAGAGCCAAAGCAACCAAAATATACTAGGATATATATATATATATATATATATATATATATATACATGCATAAATATCGCACTTTCTTCCACCAACTAGCGGCGAATGAATCTCGACCTAATTTCTGTTGCCATCGTACATTGACCACCACAAGTACCCAGTCACCCCTGCTTGATACAGATTGTCTTTTCCTTCTAAATCTTTTTAAAAGCGAAGTTTATTTCTAAAGCAAACAGTTGTCTGCCGAAAGCGATCGAATGCAGACATGCCTTTCATTTCATCAAGTACACGTGACCCCATTTGATAGCAATATATATATATATAGATATATATATATATCTCCAGTCCATCTCTTGTGACAAATGTTCCGCCCTGTATATAATTAGTATACTTTTAATGTTGTAACATTGTCATAGACGCGCTCTGAATGAAAGCTTTTTTTTTTTGGTTATTTTTTTTTTTTTAGTTCAGCGATGCAGAAGTCAATATTTCCAATTTCAATTGTGCACTACTCCATCCACCACTTTATTAATTATCCGGTGTGCCTGATAATGGTCGCGAGATTATTACGTAATAGTTAAACGACTGAATGAACTCTGTGGGTTTGCACTTTTAGACAAAAGTTGAAAGGGATTGACTTTTTTTTTCTCTCTAAAACATCGTCGGAATAATTGCTCTACCATTTCAACTCGTGATTAGCGAGAGATGCGGTTGTCTCTCGCTCGTTTTATTATTACTACACAAAAGAAGGAAATTAATTCCAAACAGCGGATACTCTGTAATCACACGGGGCCGTTTCGTGAAAACTAAAAGAAGATAATTGTCTGATTGTCACAAAAAAAAGGTAGATATCTGTATCACTTAATTGTTTCACCAGTGGTTCATTAATTATTCTAATTTATACTAACAAATGTTTGCAACATTTGTTGCAATTTCCTATTGGTAAATATTTAACGTCGAAGAAAAGTCGGTCAGAGCGTCCGTTAATTGGACATTGCCAGTGAGTTTGCGCAATGATGTACCTCTCCGACCACGGTACTGCTATATATCTATCTATATATGGGAATTACTTCAGTGTCAAATACTCTGTGAAAACAAACATTCGCAGCATAAACGATAAATTGAATTGCATTGTATTTTATCGTTTTTCTTTGTATCTTTTGTAATATTTATATAATTATTTGTATTTGTATTGTATTGTATGTTATTGTATTGAATTGCGTTGTATTTGATCGTATTTCTTTGTATCTATTGTGTTAATCATATCATTATTTGTATTTGTATTGTATTTGTATTTGTATTTGTATTTGTATTGTATTGTATTGTATTGTATTGTATTGTATTGTATTGTATTGCATTGTATTGCATTGTATTGCATTGTATTGTATTGTTTTGTTTTGTTTTATTTGGTATTATATTGTATTGTATTGTACTGTGTCATGTATGTTATTGTATTAAGTAGGCCTACATTGTATTCAATGTCAGATTGTATGGTGAAGTGTAATGGATTATCTTACATAGCATTACATGCGCTCCATTGTACGTACATTACATTGTATTCCGTTACATTATACATTGTATTTCGTTACATTACATTACATTAACATTACATAACTTTACATTGCATTACATTAAATTGCACTGCACTACGTGCATTACATTACACTGTGTGACGTTGAAGCATTGCTATGTACGTGCGTTGTACTATATTGTATTGAATTGTAACGTATCGAACATATAGGAATTTGATATCGCATTTTCTATTGATATGTATTTATTGCATTGCCCCCCCCCCCCCCCGCTCCTTTCTTTCCGCCCGCCCTCCAAGTCAATCGACTCGAAACAAGTTCGTTGTACCGATATACTGTCCAAAATACTTACTTATTAGTAACGGTAAACTTTCAATTCCATAAGACTCTTTGGAAAATGCTTTGTACCATTTTTCGGATGTGTAAGGTAACCCTCCCACCCCTCACCCCCCCCACCCTCATCCCCTTCTTCCACCTTCCCAACAAAAAACAATTGTGCTGATCTGTACCCACATGTAATAAACTACCTTATAGGTACGTTGCGTCTATACAATATGAAAACATTCATGTTACGAACACCAGCAAAGTTAAGAATGTACTCGAATGATGGAAATGTCCCCGTCTAATCACTTCTCTACTTATCCTTCCTACCCTTTCCTCCTCCTCCTCCTCCTCCTCCTCCTCCTCCTCCTCCTCCTCCTCCTCCTCCTCCTCCTCCTCCTCCTCCTCCTCTTCCCCTCCCCTCCCCCTCCCTCTTACCCTCCCTCCTCCCTCCTCTTCCATTTTTTCTTTTCTCTTCATTTATAACTTCGTCGTCTACAGTTGATAATGCCGACGCCTGACAATATATATAATGCAGGACATTCTTTATAACGTTAAAAGTCGTATCTAGCGCCAAGACGTGGCAGGGACACATTTTGCCAAAAATCTGTGATGATAGACTGCAAAAAAAAAGTCAACACGATAAATTTCAAAGAAAAGGCAAGCAACCGGTAGAGAAATTGACGAAAAGAGAGAAAACAAAAGTCGTGCTTTACTGCAAGTTGAAAGATTGTTAAAAAATTATATCCGTAAGGGTATATAACTACCTGTAATTTTGGTTGAGAAAATCACGATCTAGTTAATAATTGAACTCGTTAATATTTTTTGGTTAAAATGGCACAGAAAAACGGTGATGTGCTCAGGTAATGGAGATAAACTTGTGTATACATTCTAAGGCATCATCGGTTCCCGAAAAGACATAGATATATATATACAAAAAAAAAAACTGAAAGTAAAAATTAGTTCGTCTAGATGCCTTTAAAACTTCGCGAAAAGGAGTTTTGCAATGCAATTATTATACAGACAATGTCAAATTTAAATTTTTCGTTTCCATTTGATGAAGAAGGCTGCAGTATTTGCGGTTGGCGGGGATATATATAACTATATATATATATATATATATATATATATATATATATATATATATATATATATATATATATATATATATATATATATATATATATATATATATATATATATATATATATATATATATATATATATATATATATGGTCCTTTTAAAAGACTTGTCACGTGGATGACCGAGACGCTAAGGATCGTTATTTGAACTACTTATAATAACCTAGGCTGTATGTTCTTTTAAACTTGTTCTGAATCTTGGCCTTCGCGTAGGATTGAAGATGCTACTCCCTCTAAAGAGCGAATCAATATGTCGCGTTCTGGGTCAGAGCCTTTGCATGTTAAATCAATAAGTTCAAACTGAGCAATGATCATTTTATCAGATACAATAATTAATTGTTCAAATGAAATCGATTGATTTATCAGTTACAAAATGTATCCTTCACTTATTGACCTTGAAAATTATAAGTATTCCTTTAGTTTAGCACAAGCTGACGAGTCACGCTCGCAGTCATTCTGCCTATATAGATTTCTGTAACATAGGTATACGCTGTGTATTTATATACTGTTATATTCTATGATCGTATACGTTAATACTATGCCGTATACTGTTATCTTATATGTATAAATATGTATTACTGTTATCAAATATGTATAACTGTGTATTACTGTTATCATATATGTATAACTGTGTATTACTAATATCATATATGTATAACTATGTATTACTGTTATATATGTATAACTATGTATTACTGTTATCATATATGTATAAATATGTATAACTGTTATCATATATGTATAACTATGTATTACTGTTATAATATATGTATAACTATGTATTACTGTTATCATATATGTATAAATATGTATTACTGTTATCATATATTTATAACTATGTATTACTGTTATCATATAAGTATTACTGTGTATTTACTATGTATAGTTTATTACTATTATTTGTTAAGTATTTCCATTTAGCCTTTGAAAGATCCTGCTAGGATCGAAACGTCATGCCAACTTACTTTTACACATTCTCCTATACACAGGCTCTCTAGTGGATAGGCAGTTTGCTAACAGTTTCATTTTATTTTGAACTGTTAAGTAGATGAATACAAATAAGTAGATAAATACAAAAGGAAATAGCCACGTATTATCAAACTACTTTTAAAATTATTAACCTTTATATGTCTGTTACATATTTATTTCTTTTCTGTTCCCTGTTCGTTAATATTGCGTTTCCTTGGATTTGCATCACATAAAATAACCAGTATAAAGAAATTGTCATATATGGTTCAATATTTGCATATAAAGTTTCAATCTATAGCCAAATTATGCCTAAGAATGCATCATTTCACGTGTTCTAGTTTCATTTGTCTGGTGAAAAATACCTCCATACCCCCTACACTGGTCTCGGCAATAATGATCCCTGCACCCCCCGCCACTCCCCCCCCCCACACCCACACCGCCTCTCCTTGTATCTGTTTTATAGAATTTAAGTTTAACGAGACTTCTGTAAACTGTAAAAAGTAGTAACTTGTTTAACGTTTAATTCTGCTCACTGTTTACGTACGATTGTGTTTTTGCTTCTTTCGGACGCTTTAAATGTCAACCAAGTCCTGGCACATCCCTGGAGAAGCCACGCAGGTACCGAGATGTATTGATTAATGATGAAACAGATCTTGAGAAAATTACAAGCGAAATGAGGTTAACTACATAATATTCCAAACAGTTAACACGCCTCTTCTTCCATTTGAGCTCTTACGAAATGAATTGAAAGAAAATGTCTCTCGTTTAAGTTTAAATGCACTCGGGTATCCTGTATCGTAAACAAGTGAATTTTATTATTGAACAGAGAAAACAACTTTTTTTAATATATATGTGTCGGTATATAGTGCTTTCGCTTTGTTGTTCTTAGCCACAAATATAAACTATATAGGTAAACAAACAAACGAGTGAGGAGGAGGAGGGGCGGAGAACTGTTGGGAATTTTAATTCTTTGCTCTGACTTTGCATCAAATGTCAACTAACTAGATCAAATAATTTGAATGATAGTGTTGAATGATAGTGTGGAGCGATAGTGTTGAAATATAGTGTTGAATGATATTGTTGAAATATGTTGTTGATATATATTGTTGAAATATGTTGAATGATAGTGTTGAATGATAGTGTTGAATGGTAGTGTTGAATGATGTAGTGTTGAATGGTAGTGTTGGATTGTATTGTTGAATGATAGTGTTGAATCATGGTGTTGTATGATAGTGTTGAGTGATATAATGTTGAATGAGAGTGTTTAGGGGTATAATGTGTTTTTTTTTCCTTCTAATACATATCGTATTGAATGATTCTACATCAAACCACGTTGGGAAGCTTTTACAAGCCTATACACCTAACCAACATATTTCGTTCTTTTTGTCTCAGTCAAACTGTCAATGCTGTAGGCTGATTTCATTAGGACCATCGCTGTCCCACACATGCCACCTAACCACATCCGGGAATGTTTATCATTGCTCTTATTTCTTTCATTCCATCACCTCCCCTTCTTCCCTTTCCTTGTATCCAATCCCCTCTGAAGGATTAAAAAGTGTATTCATTGGTCTTTCTCACGTGCGTTTATACCTACATAAAAATCACCGAAACCGCAATACCGTTAACACCGTGCTATATAGACTGAAAATGCTTCTCTAATGCCTTGTGACATTTATAACAAAGGGATTGTACGCGTTAAGACTCCGTGTTAATCCCACTCGTAAAATGCGAAGATATAAAAAGTAAAAAAAATAAAAAAAACTTTTATCCTACTTCTTCCATTTTATGACAGACTTTTCAATAGTAAATTCGATCCGTCTGATTGCTACAACTTTTCAACAAAAGTCTCTTATTGTTCAACCCTTGAATTTTGACTTTTGATCGGCTTTTCCGCTGTCCGCCCCGCCCTTGAAAAGCCTAACCTATTCATTGCATTGAATTCGTAAGCTGCGGGGAGCCTAAGCTCTTTATTGTGTTGGATAACATGGGCATATGTCAGTTGGGAATCGATGGATTCTCGTATATGACAAGAGGGAAAACTCAGTAAAGCTATCTGCAAAGAAGTCAGAATCAAATATTGTTACTAAATGCTGCTGGTTTCGTTTGATCTATTCAACAGCTTACAATATTTCGTCACGCATTACGTCATTAAATGTAACATTTATAATTGGACTACATAACGATATTATTCTTTTCTAATAAAGGGTAGGCCTCGTTGGTTTATAATAAGCCTAACTGTAGTCCAAGATAAATTAGAACTTCAGCCCCAATTCATATATTCAAACTAGGCTAGGCTATAAGCAGATCATTCCGTGCTGATAGTCTGGTCATGATACTTACAGGTCAACACGACTGGCCAAAACTATGCTAGAAATTCAAATAATGGTCACTCATGCTGCAACTTCGAAAAGCATTTTACAACTATACTCCACTCATCCCTCGATGTCTGGAAGTCACTTAAAATTGCAGAACCACCAGCAATTTACTTTTGAGTTATATTTTTTGGGGGGTGGGGGAGGGGGTTTGCGGCAATAACTGACGATCTCTTAGTAACATAATTTTATCAAAATTTGAGACATCATTGTTATAATAATACGTTTATGTCTAAAAATTGTTCAATGGTTTGTTTTGCGTGACCATATCATTCAAATATGGTCACCGTGGTCAATATTCTTAAACTGATTTTATTACAACCTTCGAGGAAATTTTCCCCAGTGTGACATTCAGTCATCTTGTATGTTCCTTAAAATTAATATCTGAGAACAATTTGGAGAGTAAAGACCTGCAGGAAAGTTCTTTTCGAAAACTTCTAGCAATTTATAGCGTGCTATAATTTTGGGCCTTTACTGACTACCTTTAAATGCTCACTTCGCGTCAGATGTATCAATGTTACAATACCCTTGTACAGGGAAACTGAAAAAAAGCACTCCCTCGTAATTCTAAGAAGTGTATGCTTGATTGCGGCTTCGTTAGAGCGCATTCTTTTTTGCCCGTTATTTGACCTCCCATGGACCAGCGCACGCCCCGAGGATAACCCAACCGTAACCAACGGGTAGAACGATCAATACTTTGTCGCTGCCTCAATTGACTAAAAAGATCAACATGCTTTGCCTCTGATCCTAACCAAATAAATCTTTAAGTCGCCTTATCGAATTTACAAACAATGGTATGCTCCCCTGCTGTTGAACTTTAATAATAAAGAACGAGACACTGTTTAACATTGACATGAAAGAAAACAATAAACAACTAAAAGACAAAAGCATAACAATAATCATCATTTGCATACAACAGGTTTATTCAGGGGTGGGACTTAAGTTCTTAAGAGGTCCTCGCTGCTCACCCCTCAAATCGATATTAGCCCTTTCTGTATACTCTTGTATTCAACAAGATCAACAGAATCGTGTTATATTTGCCCCTCTGCGAGCGCTTGGCTTCTATTACAAAACTGACACCCCGTTACAAAAGTCATCTTTAACATATTTCGGGAACGGATTCATTTTATTGTTTTTATGCAAGTAAGTTTTCTGACTTTCTTAATAAGTTATTTTGTTTTATTTATTTATTTATCTATCTAACTATTTAGTTATTATTATTATTATTAATATGTTATTTTTGGAATGCCGACATTTTTGCAGCTTTGCCATCTCTTTTAGTAATTTCAGATCGTACCATTTTTTAGTAAAAAGTACTTATTGCAATTTACTTGTATACAGTTATCTTTGACTTTTATCAGGCACAACTTTTTCTCTCCGCGGCTCAGGGTTCAAAACTTGTTGAGGAGTATTGATACTGAAGTTAAGGTACGATTGTGCCTTCCGATTGGCCAGAGGGGCTGAAACGCGCAGGCCGTTCGTTTGGCTGAAGGGGAGAAAAAAAAGGAGAAAAATTTAAAAAGAAAGAAAAAAATTAAAAAAGAGCAAAAAGAAAATTTACAAAGCTTGACTCGCGCAAAAGCCAGCCTACATCTTCGCCTTGTCTTTTACACGTATTTCCCATAGGACTCGATAACATCTTACCCAAACCCATAGTCCTTTCAAAGATGGGTTTTGCCCAGGGCATCCTACAATACAATTTCATGTTTGACGTTTACCATGGACAGAGTGAGGCATAAGCTTATCAAATTATGGGGAAATTTTTTTTTTATCTGGAGGTAAAAATGTTGTTAAAGATTACAGCAAAAGGCCTCTTTTTTCGGACTAAAATTTGAGTGTGATGTGAACAAAATTATATCGGTTTTGACTGATTAAGTCTAAAGGGTCCTTGAGAAAGGTACATATACAAACAAGAAAGAAAGAAGGAAGGAAGGAGAGAAAAAAATATCCATTTTGAAAGTGGTATAGTATCAATATAACTCTATTTGTTCTTTGCTTAAAGGCAGAAATTTGAAAGAAAAAAGACCGAACTGAAAAAAAGAGTAGAAAGTAGAAAGAAAGAAAAATAAATATTTTAAGATTTTTACCGGTTAAGTTAATTAATCAACTTATCGAAAAGGGCATCTTTGTGTAAGCTTTATGTTAAGACGGTTTTAAAGAAGGCGGTTAGGGTGGGGGAGAGCAAACCTGCCAGGGTAGATTAGGGAACGACTTTGACAGGTGATTGGTATAACGGTACAAAAATAAATGCTCGATATTTGAACCTTGCTATCAGTTTCTGTGACTTGATGCTTTGGATTTAATTACAGGATATACATATTCATTTACACTTAATGAGTAATAACCAATTGTCCACTTTCCCGCTCACATATATCCATAGAAAATATTCCTGTTGGGGAAGGATATATGCAAAGGAAACGTATTGGAATAGATAGTAAAAAACGCCTCTACACTTTTTTTGGGGGTGGAGGAAGGGGAGGGGGAGGAGAGGGGGAGGACCATACGATTGCCCTTCATGTGAGTAGGCTTTAACCAGAGTAGTTGATCTGCGTTTCTGGCTGAAACGACTCACGGGCAACATCTCTTCCTTTGTATGATCCTTAACCCCCCCCCCAATGGGGGGGGGGGCTTCCGTAAAGGTTATGCTTCTCCATAAATCAGTAAGGGCAAGATTATTATCACAGTTAGCCTAAATTGTAAGGGTATATCCGATATAAAACACCAATTTCCATGAACAAACGAACATACTACTATTCCTAGATCTTTCACAAAGAAGAACATTTTCTATATATATATATATATATATATATATATATCGATATATCCTAGAGAGGGCGTGGTTACTTTGGCGGATTGTCATGACTGCATATGAATATTCATATCACATTACTGTTTAAAAGGTAGCTGTCAGATAACAGAAAAGAATATATGAATATTTATCTAAAGTTATTGTTTCATCACCTTAGTATGCAGTTAGGCTTAATTGTAAGGATATATCATGTAAGAAAAAAGTGCATTTCCAAGAAAAAAGAAAAGAACACATTATCTGTGCCTAGATCCTTCACAAAGAATAACATTCCATATATATCGATATTTCGTAGCGAGGGTTTGGATACTTGGGTGGGGTTGTCATGACTCTTAATGAAAAGAATAAATGAAATGACTCTTTATGAATATTCATATCAAATTACTATTTATTAGGAAGACGAAATTTGTAAAAACTGCTTTCAGTTTTCTTGTGTCAGTCTATGTGTTAATAACAACATATGAATAATCATCTTTGTGAATATTCATCATTGTGGACGATTCAGTTTTTCTTGTGTCAGTCTATGTTGTAATAACAATATTTGAATATTCATCTAAGTGAACATTCATCATTGTGGATGATTCAGTTTTTCTTGTGTCAGTCTATGTTGTACTCAAAACATATGAATATTCATCTAAGTGAATATTCATCATTGTGGATGATTCAGTTTTCTTGTGTCAGTCTATGTTTAATAACAACATATGAATATTCATCTATGTGAATATTCATCATTGTGGATGATTGGGTGCTTTTAATAAGTACCACACATAATAGATTGTATAGACAAAATGTTCACAGCGGACTAGTGGTATTACGGCAAAAGAGATATCAGTTCTTCGATATATGAACAATTGCACTTAGTTTTTCCTCTTTCATTTATGGTTCTAATGACAGGACTGGATATACATATTCATTAAATTAACTTAATTTAAACAATTTCCGTAAAGAGATTTAATCCAAGCACCATCTAAAGAAACATTTGAAGTCGATAGTGTGTCATTCTTGGTAATATCCCATTTCCACGCACTTTTTCCCAAAAAGTTGATATTTTAATATCTTTTTGGCTCACTTAATATGATGATATCGGCGACTTTGTCCAAACGATCCAATTGTGCTATAAACATACCACTCCAACATAACCCCCCCCCCCCCCAAAGAAAAAATATCAAAAATTTACCTCATTTCACGTTTATTTGTTCTTAACAACATCGTCATTTCTGATGGTGTTAAAATCATATATCGATTAATCATTAATACTCAAAAATAGGACAAAAGGTCTCTTTTACTTTCCACGGGTTTATTTTTTTTTTATATTTTCTTTTCTTTCTTTTGCGCATGTTGTCACGTGATAAAAACGCCACCCAACCATCCATATACTAATAACTTGCAATACAAAGAGAGGGAAGACCAAAATTTAAACTTAACACGTTATCACCTTTCGGGCGTACCATTTATTACACCCTATTAATCTTACAGAGAAAAGCGATTCATCATCCCTTTTCTCATTTCATAAAAAAATAAAATAAAAAAAAAATAAAAAATTCTCTCAATTTTTCGTCTATATTTTCTGCATCATTAATCTACGTATTAACACCAGACAAATCGGCATCGCTTAATATTTATTTTTTGGCTAAAATCTTTTTTTCTGTGTGTGTGTGTTTTAAGCTAATTAACTTTACAAAAACCTCAGATCCTTCCTAAACCACTTTGTATAGTGTCGTCACTTCTGTAATAGTAAAATAACGTAATTTTAAGTAAAAACGGTATAATTTATTATTTTTTTATTTTAACGTTTTTTATTTATTATTTTTATTATTTTTTTCTGTTGCGAAAAATGGGGTTAAGTATATAAGTGTACTCAACTTTGACTTTTTATTTTTCAAATTTTTAGAGGACAATGTTCGATATAAGATGCTTTTAGAGAATGACAAAGTTAACGCAACCATTATGACTTATTTGGACAAAAGACAAATGAAATGTATTCTACGAGTAAAATTATTACTGAAATGTCTTATTTATAAGAAATTTTGAGATGGCGAAAATCTATTTGAGTTTGAGTATAATTCCACAACAATAAGAGAGGTGTAGTACAAAGTCAAGATAAATCAAGGTGGTGGAGGAGGACTGAAAACACAATAGCTTGTACAAGCAGCCAAAACCTTAAACACGTTAAACAATACAGATATAAACACAATACAACAATAGAGGAAGAGAACAAAGGAAAAAACAATGGTATATATATAACAACTTAAAAGCAATAATGATTTACCAAAAAAAACATTTAACTTTTAATAATTGTCAGACCCAGCTGTTTATATTACAATCATGATGCTTTTTGTGAAATTTGATTCAGGCGTTTAAGAAAGTGGGTTGGTTTTAACATTTTCTTTTCTCCTTAGAATTTTTCGTTTGACCGTGACTGGCACAAGAAGATGGGGTGGATGGATATGTGGGGGTGGGGGGGGGTAATATTAGGTCTGATGCTACGATAAGGAAAACTTAGTGTTTCCAACAACTCCCTGGTAGTGAACGAGTAAAAGTAGCCTACATTGTGTCTGAAAATTAAAACCTTTGACATTCATAATTGCTAACCTTATACGGACTCTTGTAAAGCATTGCCTATATACGGCTACTAAAATGTTTCGATATCTTAGTTATAAGGGTTGCACCTGATAACTTATCCAAGAGTCCTCTGTGTATAGAGATTGTGCATATACCTTTTACATTAAAACAAATAGAATTTGATCTTAGAATTATTCTTTAACTTTTACTTATACTCATATGTGTGCGTGTGCGTGCTTGTTGATAAATGTTAAGTAAATCTGGAACACTATGCTAACTTTCCAAGGTTAAGTAAGTTGCTCTTTAACCCTCACGTCAAATCAAGCGGAAAGGGTGCTTTGAGAACAGGGGGTGTAGAATCCTTCATTTATCAGACCACAATCATTGATTAAGTGTCCTTTTCATCGCCTTACCATCCGACAATTTCTTTAGTCCTGGATTTTCCGCGTCAATTGCATTTCATTGGAGTAAGATATCAACGAAGCGATTTTTAAACCGCTTCCCCTTTTCAGTTTTTTCTTCTTCTTCTTCTTTTTCTTTCTTACTAATAAAGAAAAGAGAAGGAGGGGAAAAAGACGAGAAGACGAAATCGACTCTTGTATTCATGTCACATAAAAACTGACAATGGAGTGAAAAGAAGGGGGCGTCGAGAAGTTGAATGGAAAGGCGATTAAGAGGGGAGGGTCAGACGATCCCCGGCAGGGAAGAGGCAATACTAGAAAGGGTTGTCCTTGAGACATTTGACAAGCTTGACGTATTGTGGATATAGTTGTCTTTCGTGAAAACAACCTTAAGTCATCTTCAATGATCACAAGAGGGGTTGAAACCTTTTGTCCTTTTAGAAACTTGTCGATTGTTTGGTACAAAAGGAAGCGCTCGTTGCGACAGCCGTCAAAGAATTAGAGAGTTAACTTATGAAGTGTATCACAAGGCCGCGTGAAGACTCACATGGACTAGCCGTCGCTATGATAATGTATCGTAACCTTCTAGAGCTTGAACGACTTCAAACACCTAATCCACCACCACCACCTGCCCCTCCCCCTCCCCTCCCCTTTCCCCGTCCCCTCCCTATACCCCTCCTCCCAGAGAAAATGTTCTTGCTTTTAAATTTGGACATATATGCCCATATGCGAAGGACATGAGTTCGATTGTTCATGGAAATGGATGTACCCTTAATTTAAGTGACAATAAGGTGTCGGCATATACTAAACACCTAATCCACCACCACCTACCCCTCCCCCTCCCCTTACCCCTTCCCCTTTTGCTCCCTATACCCCTCCTCCCAGAAAAAAATGTTCTTGCTTTTGAATTAGGCTAAAGGTCCATATGCGAATGAAATGAGTTTTTTTGTTCATGGAAATGGATGTACCCTTAATTTAATGCTTAACATGTGACAATAAAGTGTCGGCATATACTCCGTTCAATATTGTAAAAACGAATTTAGTTGTGCAAATATTTACAAAGGTTTAACACTCAAATGATTCATAGTACTCAATGTACTCATAACTTCATGATTTAATTTGAACCTTTTGTTTTTAATCAACACATTAGAATGCATCTTATGAATCACGGGACGTAATTTTTAAACCAAGATTGGCTGTATACAATCAAATGTTAATTGGCAATTTTTTTCTTGTAGTTGTTGGATTTTAAACATAAATGTTGTGCATTGTTTGTAAAATAATAAGTTTAAAGTTAATTTTAACTTGTAACGTGAAATATTTCTTTCTTCTTTATTCTGGTTATGATTATAAAATTAATATATTGTAAGAAACTTCACAGAAGAATTCCATAAAAGTTGTTTGTATCAAAACACAAAAAATATTAATCAACATTCATTTTGGAATATTCCTCTTCTGTTAGAAATTATTCCTTCTGATGTATGTTCTGCATGACAGATACAAAATTGATGACAGAAATATTTTCGATTTTAACAACTTTTGTCGAAAATTAATCATTTGGTTATTCATTAATTAAAGTTAAATGGAATTATATCGATCAATTGTATTGTTATTAAGACTTTTCTAAAGTTGAGTTTGTTGATGCCATCATGACGTCATTGCGATGAAATATCTTATTTAAGGTATTAACATAATAACATATCACTTCATGTGTTACGGTACGCCTTGAGGCATACTGACAATATTACAATATACAAGTTATGCAAACAGAAAGACCGCTCGTGGTAAAGTAAAAACGAATAGAAACTCGCAACATTTCAATGGATGTTTTCTTTACACAAGCTTATCTTAGTAGATCCTGGGTCCTGTTGAAAAACATGGTTTTCTCTCTTGAAATTAATTGGACACGGAAAAGTATCAATTTCAATAACAATGAACAATTTAAAAAAAAAATGAAGCAATAATGAAGACGTCAATATGACGTCACAAGCCATTGATGATATTCTTTTGTTAATTAACCTATTCTTATGCAGAATTTCCTCTCTGAACTTCGATTGACTATTGCAATCGTGGCGTCGTGGCATACAAAAGTTGAACAAATAGCTAACTGCATAGTCGTAACATAGAAACCCCCAAAGGTTTTTTAACTCCCTATTTTTACCAATTAATTCTTTATATTAAACATACAGTTTATCAAATATCAAGGTCGCATTAACTTTTGCGTTTTTTGTTTTAAACCTAGGTTACAGTCAAAAGGACCCACAATGCACCTCACGTCTGCCAACAGGGGGTCTCCCGAGCCGGCACCTCGAGTAGGGAAGGACATGTCGAACCATATTAAGAAACCAAAACTGTTTCATCCTTACAAACTCCAATCCCCTCCTCCTCGGCCCTCAAATGGTGCCACGGGATCGCGGGAAGTGACGTCAGATTTGACCTGGAGGTCATCCTCACTCTCCAGGTACCACTCACGTGACTCTTTGGGTTGCCACCCAGTTCTTAGTGAACTCCTGACTAACGGGAGATTGCCACCTTTTTATGACATCCTATCGGTTCAAAGGTCATCGGATAAGCTACCATTGTGTTCTCCCCACGACGTGTTGGATGCTAGACATACCCGTTGGTATCACGTGTTGGAACAGCAACATCTCTACGATGAATGGTTGAAACGCTCACGGACAGCTACGGACCCGTCACAACCCCCCGTTCCCAGTCGAGGGGAACCGGATCTTACCTCTGCGAGGTATCATTACCTGAAATCACAACACGCCCTGTCTTCTCTGACCCCACACAAAGAACACGAACCATCCGAAGAGAGGTTGTCGGTATGCCGCGACCCAAACTGTGCTGCGGTAGTGACCCGATTAAACCCATGTAGTTCCTCAACTGTACCACTTGCATCGTCATCACATTACCTCTACCGTGACAGCATAGGGGCTTTATTCCCTTGGAGTTACCCTCATCTACCCATCTCATCCCTGAGGTCCACATTCGTCAACCCTCGAATCTACGATATGTTCTCTACCAGGAACACGAGACGATATTCGGGCCGGGCCACCTGTGATTGTCCCAACTGTCAAGAAAATGAGCGTTTAGCAGCCACCGGGCAACCCGTGCAAAAGAAAAACGTCCACAACTGCCATATACCAGGCTGTGGGAAAGTCTACGGGAAAACATCTCACCTAAAAGCGCATTTACGATGGCATACCGGCGAACGGCCTTTTGTGTGCAATTGGCTCTTCTGTGGCAAACGTTTTACGCGCTCGGACGAATTGCAAAGACACCTCCGGACACACACGGGTGAGAAAAGGTTCGCATGTCCGACTTGCAACAAACGCTTTATGCGGAGTGATCATTTGAGTAAACACGTCAAGACCCACGGTAACGCAAACAGCAGGAATAACGTGGACAAGAGTAAAAGTCAAGAAGAAACTGGTGTGAAAAATTTGAAGGCGTCTTCAACCACGAAAGAAATCAAAATGGCGGAAAATACGGAATCTACCGTTGCTAAGGAAGTAATACTTGAAGACAAACTGACGTCACAAAATAGTCAAACTTGACGGGGGAAAAAAGGAGTCATAATAAGATACAAATTATATAAAGATAATTGTAAATATTTATAAAATTCAACTAAATATGGAAAACCATAATTTTGGTGAAAATAATGAGCAAAAGTGATTGTCATCCGTTGCGCAGGGATTTGAGGCAATATGAACATGACAAAAACATACCTGTAAATATAGATTAAAGAAAAATAGGGGACTTAGAATGATGCTTTTGTAATGTCATAAGTTATTATTGTCATACTATTATAGATTAGAAGTTTTAATCTTATCGATTAATTTTCAATTAAATCGATTGAAAGAAAAGTTAAACATCTAGTAATAAGGGTAAAAAACAAATCCTGAATTAGGTCTCAGTATGACGATATAATAAAGGAAGGTCAGGGGTCATCAGAAAGTGTTATCACGGTAACTAGGCAGCCATCTTGATCTGATATTTATTCCCTACAATAAAAACTTTCGTCAAGATATTACTCAAACTCTAAAATACCCTTTACATTTACACCACATCAGTAAATAAAAACACGGTGGGTTTTCTGCTTTAGAGTAGATACCTTAAAACAAATTGTTGCGTTTGCTCAGCAATTTGCTTTTTTTTCCTCAAATTATTACTCAAAAAAATTAAGGTTGCAATAATTGATAAAATTAAAGACAACATCTCGTTTGCTTTTTTTTCAATTGAAAGAAGATTAAAGAAGAGGTAATTAATGAATTTTTGATTCAATTATTCTGAACATTTTGTCGTCAAAACACTGTACGTGATAGTTTTAAAGTATTAAACACATTTCAAAGAATTTGATTAAATAAATAAGAAAAACAAATCCTGAAAAATACTGAAAGAGAACTACTTTATAGTCATAAAACATGGCGTGTAGGAGGTTTAAAAGTCATGCAATGAAAATGAACGAGACATTTTCAAGTTAACTTAGTTTGTAACAGTAACAGTTTTATATATCAAGCAGTTGGTTAACCAAGGCCAGTAGCCAGGCATTCTGCGTTGCAGGGACACAAACACTGTTTAAGACGGGACACTATAGTGTTGTGTCTTGTAATTTGCCACACGACGGTGGCTCAGGTAGAGGGGAGGGGGTGGCAACAGTCGTCTGCACGGGTGGGGGAGGGGCGTTATGGCAAGCGTACAAATATTGAAATTCTATAATGTCAAACATGAAATGCCTATCGGTATTCGATAGCAGCCATCGACGCATTCTTAATGCCTCCAACTGCTACAACTTCATAACATTAGCAAAGTTGTTTATAACGTTATTAATGACGTCAGAAAACATACTTATTTTAGTTGCCCAGCAACGAATTTCCAAAATTCAAACTGTTTTTTTTCATTAATTCGTTTTAAACGAGCTTGAAATAATGACGTGCATATCTTGGCCAATATATGAAATGTGCAATAGATATTTATTGCATGGAACTGATATACGTTTTAACGTAGGCGTTAAAATACGTCATAATTACGTTGTGATTATAATAATAATAATATTTCGTAAATAATTTCCGTATTTATCAGACATCACAATAGTATATGGAAGTGTGTTTAAATACGTAAGCTATAATATAATGACAACGTTGAGTATTTATATATATATATATATATATATATATATATTTCAAAGTCACACTTGAGTCCACCGTTCCTCTGTGCCTCCCATCTCCCACCACCACCACCAATTTAACCATCTTCCGCCAAACGTCATAAAGTTCGAAATTTTATTAAACTATTTATTTCGAGACAAATTTGGCTATGTCAAACTTCTACTCTTTTTATAGTAAGGTATTTACTTCACATATTTGGTTTTAAACTAATATATATGTGATATTCAGTTTATAGAATGGGACGTTGTGGAGCTGAGGAACGAGAGAGAGGCGGAGAGAGTGGGAAGAGGGGGGGGGGGTGGGTAATCTTAAGTCTTAATCGGCTATTGAGGAGGGCTTACTCTACATAGGCACAGGAAATGTGGTCCATCTTTCCATCTCTTAAGTGAAAAAAATTTATTATTGTAAAGATAAAAAATTGATACCATAAGAAATGAAACACTACATACATCGCTGTTATCTCTTGATTTGTATCACTAAGTGTTCACTGCGCATGCGCCCCTATTAACTTCCATCTTTATAGTCATCCCACTGCAACCACTCTCCAACTTCTATAGAATTCACAAAATCACAAGAAGAGACAAATGCTGGGCACTTTATATCAATTATCAAGTTAAGACAAACCACCTATAGATTGGTTCACCAAAGTTAATTTATATGGAATAACATTTGTTTTTGTTGACCAATTCTTAACCATAAAAACGTCGACCAGACACTATTTTTCTTTAGTAGTATTAAGTACAAACAAACTGCAAATCGGAATAACAAATTTGCATATTTTTTTTTCTCATTACTCCATTTTTGGAATGCAGATTTCCAATTGGTCAAGATGCTGGACTGCATAGCTGTAGTTTTGGAGTGTCACGTGTCCGGTAAACCGAGTAGTGCAACACATAAATTAGAAGAAAAAATATTATTAAAAAGATATTACACAAGGACAACTGATAGGTTTGAACCTTTAATAAGGGCAATCAGAAAAACAATAATTGTGAAGGGGAAGGAAGCAGCTAGGGGTGAGAGGGACTTATTGACTGATGATATTAATTTTACTATTCCGCCACATAAATTGTTATCACGCCCCACCCCACCCCCACCCCTCCATTTCCAATCCTCTCCCTTCGTTCACCAAGACTAAATAACCGAACATAGTCGTGAATTGATTATTATACTTACTGCACCATAGCTTATTTATGGTTTGTGGTAATAAGTGCAACCACAGGAAGTAATTATCTTTGTGACGTATTCATAGCCGTAATTATGAAGGGGGGGGGATCCGAGCGTATATCTCTATCAATTAATTTATTTCTTAGAAATATTTATTAAAAATACTAAAAAAATCTAAAAATTAGAGCATTAAATGTTTTGATGATAAAACAGAGGTGAATCTTGCTATTTAAACACAATTGCTATTAAAAGATATTGATGACTCGCTCCAAACCGCGTGCGGCCATCTGAAAAAGTTAACTTTCTGTTGCTTGCAAGTGACGTTTTGTCCGTGTCGCTACAAAATGCAGACAGTAATGAAACGTAATACCTTGTTATCTTTAGTTGGACCTGAGATGTCCATCGCTGTATCGTTTGTATACTGTGCTGTGGGTATTGACCGCAGCCGTATGTACTGACTGTACACTAGTGTCTAATTACCGACGGTAGCAAGCTGTGTGTGTATTTTCTGGGATCGACGGTGGTGTTTAACAGATCTGTTAACACCTCATTCGAAACTAGGTCAAATTACCGGCATAAGACGCTTCTTTTTGCGCGAGTCTTCACACCCTTTAAATATAAGTTTGTCATACAACTAGGGAGGGCGTTGTTCCTTTTTTGACGTCAGGGAGCCCCGTCGTATCTATTGCTCAGACTCACTTACAGGTCAACTAACTACAAATGTTGTGATTTTTCTTTGGCTTTTCTTTTTTTTGCTGGCATCCTCTTGCGTATCCTATACACATTTTTAAAAGTAATCCTGAAGGCAAATAAATAGGCCTACTCGTTGTATGAAACTTCAGGCCCAGTTATAAAATATTTCAAGTTAAATCTGGTGACAAGTTTGAGAAGAAATGGAGACAAAAACAATAATTTACGCATGATTATTTTATTCTCCAGTGTTGTGTGTTCTTTCAAGTTACCTTGTATGGCCTATAAAATAATGTTTGTGACGTAACACTGCCAATGTTCCAAATTAGACACTGTCTCCACTGTACCTTATTTACGTATACACGCAAAATACAAGTAGAGGGCGCTACTTTGGAATTTTGTGTTGTTAACGTCTACATAAAGGTTCTATTGGGATATATGTAGGCTATATTAATTATTATATTAACCCAAATATGTGTAGTTGGTTTTGCATTTCATTTAAGCTAATATTCTTGGCATTTCATTCTCACTGGCCAGCATAAAGTTCTTTCTGCAAATTATTTTGCAAGGGTCTTATAGATTTAACCACACCCGTCCTGTCACTGTATAGCGTCAAGAATTTATACAGTATCCCTTATTGTGTGATCGACACACGCACATTCAGACAAATACACTCCATGCATCGAGCGAAGGAAAGTCATTTGTGTAAGAACAAACTTCTTGATGGACTGTCTTCAATCGCTCGACGTGTTTTCTTGATATCTTCCTGGCTCGTTCAGAACCCAACTCTAGTAAAAGAGACCGTGAATTCCATCTGGTAAAGCAATCACATAAATTCTCGCCCAGTAGGCTTTGTTTGGTCGGTGTACCAAATGCCGCGCAATCACGCCTCTTTTAGGCGGGACAATCAACGGGTTGGAGCCTTGCGTCTCCCCCATAAATACTCAACTGTCATCGCTTTGCAAAAATTGATCGAAAAAACTTTTGTGTGCATCCCTTGTGAAAATAACAAGATCAGAGCTGTCTTTGCGAGAAAAACAGACTGAGCTTGATTTTTTTTCCCTTCTCTCTCCACCTCCCTCTCTCTCTCTCGTCTCATCATAACAAATATAACTTCCCTAAATACAAATGAACTGACTGCGACCCGTGACTATCCGAATCCCACGTGGGGTAAGGTGTAGGTTACACACATCGGAAATTAGTTTAACAGTTTTGGTATAATTATGTAGAAACATTAGACAAAAGGTAAAGAATAAAAACTTTATCATAAGATGAGAGTTTCTTCTTTAATAGTTCAGGCAGGTATAAAACAATATTAAAATTATCCTATAAAAGTGTTAAATATATACTGTTAAATTAAATCGTTTGGTTAAGACAAAGGGGGAAGGAGGTAGTTATAAGGGTGGGGAAGGGATATAATGGGCCGAAAGTCAGAGAATAAAGTGACAAACTTTATTGTTTTTCCAGTTGAAGCTGTCTCTCATGCATGTATCGTGAATGTACCTAATTCCATGTAATATTAACAATTATTGTTGTATAAAAATTGAGGAATATGAGTGGTATTTTAGCAACAGTACAATGTAGTGTTGAGGATGTTTGAATTTCTTTCTTAGAGATTGTGAAAGCGTCTGCTAATGTTTATAATGTCCTTGGTAGATAGTTGTTAATGTAATCGACAGCTTGCATAACATAGGACGTTTGTTAAAGTCAGGCTAATGATAACTATATTTGTTTTCAAGCTTTACATCACAGGGGCTTCAGGCCGCCCCCCCCCCCTCCTACTTGTTCCCAGACGGGTACACCACTTTGTAAAACAAACACCTCATTTCGTATAATGAATTATGAGTTAATTTTTTTTTGGTTGGCTGCAGACCGAGAAAGCTGCCCTGGGAGGGACTATGTAATGCTATAGTTCATGCTTGACTTCTCCCTGCAATCTATCTATATGTAGATACCTATTTCACCAAAATCACGTGACTATGACGGTACACTGCGATCGATGGACGTGACATAGCACCGAATATAGTGTCCTCCCTTGTTGTTAAATATATTTACCACACACGTGAGGCTATACCTAGGGAATCTCCTACAATAATTGTGCGAAGTTATGATGGATGGCCCCAACGCGATACTTAGTCTTTTAACAGACTCGCCGTCGATACATTTTACGCGTCCATTCCGTACAGAAACCAAACGAGTTGTTAGAAGACCGTGAGCATCACAGATTTCTCTGTCAGTCTTCGATGAAATAGTTTGTATGATGAACTTGGTCTATTTCCCTTGAGGGTGGGGATTACAACCGCCTCCCTCGCGCTAAATTCATTCCCGAGAGTACAAATTATAGGTTATAGGTAAAAAAATTCGTGTGTTGTTGTTAACGGTATCAGTAAAGCATATATATATATATATATATATATATATATATATATATATATATATATATATATATATATATATATATATATATATATATTTATATATATATATATATATATATATATTTATATTTGTAAATATAAATTTATATTTGTATTTGTAGATATATATATTAAATTGTAGTGAGTTGGATATATATGAAGATTATATATATATATATATATATATAGCCTATATATATATATATATATTCTTTGAATTTATATATATATATATATCTTGAATTCTTCTTTTTTTTCTTGATTGGTATATGTTAAACAATTTAAGAAATAAAGAGTAAACCAGCTAGCAAATATGTGAAATGTAGTGGATATAGTCTGCCATGCATGCCCCTCGCAGTCGGGCACACCGAATGCTGACTCTTACACAGTGTACCATCTCATAAAACGAATTTAGGGTGGTTCTGAATCCCCACACAATTGTTCTACGTCAGTTTGGAGTTATTTAAGCATCATCCTAATCAACCGCCAGACCGCCCTTCTTCCACTCCTCTTTAAAATGATATTGCATTTGAAATTATAGGCTCAGACGGAAATCTCTTTTATTTAGAAAGATATTGTTAAAATTATTCTAGTCTGACGGATCACTGGCTTTTCATTTTGTCACAGTCGCCATTGCGATGAGATCGTTATAATTATTGGTGAAGAGAATTTCTGTTAAGAAATACAAGTATATATTCATTCAATAAAATAAACCGTTATTTACGTAAATATGTTGATTATAGACTATATTGGATGTATTGGTCTTAGAGACGGATTTGATGCATAGCTTGTAGGCAAATACTATATTAAGTCTATATGTATGCATGGTTTACTCCTGTCAGAAGACAAGACACAAGTTCATTGCGGTAGATATGAACGTTTCTTATATTGTTACGTCTCATTGCATCTATTAATTGCTTACTGTTTTGTGTGAATAAGTAATTAAATTTGATTCATAAGGCTGGATTCGAGCTCTACCAGTGAAGTGTGGACGTGTACTATACTGACTGTTGATAGGACAAAAGTAGTATGGAACGCGAATTGAACCAATAAACTACGAAGTTAGCATTGAACATACGCGGTGACAGTTGGATTAGTTTTATACACAAGATCCGGGTTATCCGATGATAGACTGAAACGCATATACCCGTAGGCCCTCACTTGTTTTTAGGCGCTTCAGTATTCTGGTCACACATGAGATGGCGTGTGCGTGTTTCCCAGGGTATGAACATCTATCGCCACTTTTTCCATGTTTCCCGATCGCCGCCGCCTTGAAATTTTAATTGCGAACTTTTGGGGAGCTTATATTGCAACGGTTTTAGTCCAGACTCTGCCAAAATAGACGTCACCTTATTTTCTTTATTTTTCTCTCTTCGTTTAACACAGTGGTTCTCAAACTTTTTTGAAGGCTACCGCACCCTTCGACCATCTTGAACTGTCCCAATGCCCCCTCCCCCTACCCCTCCCCTCGACCTACCGTTCATAGTCGCCCGCTCAAGGGAGCATTCAGACTGTCCGAAGATATGCATATATAGGAATTAAAAATAGCCTACATTTCCTACAAGATGATGAATTTTCTCTCAACAATAGTTATTTTTTTGGTTTCCAGACCGACTGGATGCCTTAATGTGCCCTAAATGACTGCAGTGTTGTGTCGTAATCGTCAGGGACCCCCAAATCAGTGCCAACGCCCCCTACTCCCCGTGTACCCTGTAGCTCCCCCTGAGACTTCCCAACGCCCAGGGGCGGCAGGGACCACTTTGAGAACCACTGGTTTAATATATAGGCCTCTAAATTTTAGAGGGTAAAACATCTGAACGAAAACAGTTACGGGACATGGGTATGGGATAAGCCTTGTGTGGGGATTTTGGTTTTCCACCTCCTCACCCTTCCTTACCTTCAGACACACTCACAACTTTTCGTTCATTCTGTTAGCTGCAGAATTACAATGCTTCTGTGCGGAAAAACCATAGAAATTGATGGGCAAAACTAAAGAAGTAATATCGTGAATATCGAGTATTTCGCAATATGAGCTTATCGTGTAACATAGGAGAGATCATTTGACCTCGGCCAGGTACGGTAAGTGGCTACCCTGGTAGTATATAATACCACACAACGAACGTGTACGACTCAGAGTAAAATAACTGTTATGAAGTATCGGACCGTCAAAGTAAATTTTGATGTCACAATCGGGGTTTGCTTCCTCCCAGTATTTTCATAATAACAGGTAAGGTTGATAAGGATAGTACGAACCATCGATTCTGCTTTTGGAAATGATATCAGACTGTTTGATCCTGCGTCTTTGCAAGTTTTGTGTTGCTATGTCCTAGACTAGGTCTTAGGAAATAGGCTACACTCTAGCCTACATATTTACCGTATATAGTATATAGGCCTACTACAGTATGGTATAGCGTAAGCATACATGGTAAGCTTCGAACTAGGTCAAGGAGAACTGTGGGTGGCAAGAGGATTCATAGTAGACTATACCAGCTTTAGGCAGTGGAAAAGTAGTTTCCAATGTATGGGTTCTGACAATAACGTGATGGCCACAGCAATTGGCTTGGTATTGTAGTGACCATATAATACTGGTCAACTTTGTTTTGTTTATTTACCCCCTCTAATCAGCCTCTGGCTAGAGAATCCAGATTGCATTGATGGAATTTTCCATCTGTAGCACTTGATAAAGTTTCTATACACATGCTATAATTAGGTTACCATTGAAGTACCTGGGCTGGTATATAAGGGACACACTTGTGGTCATTCACTCTCTGTCACTCTGACCATGCACTCACTCTCTTCTCCACACAGTCTGCAGACAGTTAAAGTAGAACGATAGTGACAGAAAAAAAATCTCTCATTTTCATATATAATGTAGTTTATATGTTACCAAGCAACATATTTTTTTAATTTTCCAAATAGCACACCGGAAAGTTATAAAAAATGGAATTAAAACATCGTTTTTTCGCCTCCGTAATTTAGGAATTTGCAAACACTGCAACGACCTTGAACAGCCCTCTGGTCAGTGAATGACGTCACTGTGATGATCTTTTCTGTTGTGAGCTGTTCAGTACGGAGCTGTGCGTGCAATTCGTGTCAGCATAACTGTTATTTTCCGGCGTAATGTTCAAGACATAAATAGATAATGAATATCATAGTGTTTCTTGATTTCTTCACCACGTGTTTACAAGTTTTTTATTACGAAATTTGCGGCGATTTCGCAACGATTTCCCAATATCTGAAGAGGTAACTCGCAAGCTGACCCAAAGTAACGTAAATCTCAAGATCACGTTTTTGGCGGGTTTTATACAGAGTGATGTATGAATGTGCTCACTTACCAGTCAAACTGGCACAATAACAATAGTGATGATAGTCTCAAACGTAGATTAGTATAACATCCGAAAGAAAATCCAAAGTTCTAAACAAAGTAGATTCGCTTGTATGCACTAGGCCTACTGTAAAACATAAACGTTCCTTGTTCTGTGCGTCATTAAATCCAACAGAAAGGTTTCTTTGAGCTTGAAATACAACCGCATTTGAATTCAATCGAGTTGTTAGTCTAGCTCGAACAATTTTCTCACTACATGCAATGCCTATTGCGTTTATTCACATGCATGCCTCATGGTTTGGGCTTCAGGAGGAATCGTATTCTAGCCCAACTTCACGTAGGTCCGCAAACGGTACTTTCACACTGTGCAAACATAAGTGACAGTGTGCGCTACCGTAAGTAATACTTACACGATGTTTTGTTTCGCTCGAGCATACACACATTTCCTATTCGTATTACATTTAAAGTGGTTTGGAGGGTATGAACACATCTCTGCCCCAAAAAACTCTGCCTAAGCGACGTCCATGCCCCAATTGAAATTTGCAAGTGGATTCTCTCCTCACATAGTCATTAGGTTGTTCACGTCTGACATGTCTTCCAGTTCCAACACTTACTGTTGCATTTATCGGGATATATATAAATAATGCGGCATAAAAGCATCAATCTTTCAAACTTTTATTACTTTAGTGACTTTGCCACACGCAAATTTCAATTGGGCCCGAGAATCATCTTCTGTGAAGTGGGCAGAACAAACTTTCACATTCTTGCCATGAGAAACTCCTGGTGCGATGAAGTCTTTCCTGGTTCTCCTCACAAATCGTATCCAGAGTTTCCGATATATCTCACTACTTTTTCCGCTTGGAAAATTGAAAAAACTTATTGTAGAGTCCACATTCGTTCTGTTGCATCCCACTACAACGCAATTTCTTGGATTTTGCTAGTGGTTTACGTTGTTTGTCGAGTCCAATATAGAGTAGGTTGCAACTAAACTTACACACTAAGTGCACACTGCTGAAGTACACTACGCCGAGCTCACGTTGTTATCATCATAATGACGTCACATGTCACTGTAGATCACGTGATCATCATATCGCTTTTCGCGAAAAGCCCAATTTTTGTTTAAAAAATCAACGAGTTTAGGAATTTTTTTTAAGCCTTCCCCAACATCGGATTGACTTGAATTTTCACATGTGTAAAATGGAAACCAACTAGAATACTCTTGAATAAAATCGTATTTTTTCGTCGATGGTGAAAAATCACTATCGTTCATCTTTAAGATACTGATAACAGTTATAACACTGATAACATAACTTATACATATCTTTTACTTTAGACATTGCAGCTACTCAGGGCCTGTTCACCCTGTTTTTATCTCATTAAGATAGTTGTTAAAGGACAGGGTGGATACTACATTCATATTTGTATTGCCTTACTTATTAGTCCGTAATTGTGTGTCTAGTCTGCATCATATTTATTCGGTAGATCTACCTCGCGCTAGTGCTTTAGTTGCAAAGCTGCTATATTTTGGCCATAAACTGTATATCTACCTTGACTTACCTGGGTCGCGCCTTTTGTCGCCTTTTTTAGACATTTATTACATTTCTTTGTGCATATTACATTTTACCTTAAGGACCAGAAGCATGGCCAGCTTTCACATGCTCTGACTACGTCATCATTTTGTACCCTGGACTTCTGTGTTTACATAACGTTTGATTGTCTCGCTGCGTAATATGATAATATCTCTGGTAGGCAGTAGCATACAGCCAACCACTGGTGTCATTGCAGAGTGACTTTCGCTCGTACATGCTGTATACAGGCTAACTAATATACAGCTCACACGTCTAGGCCTCACACGCCTAGGCCATTTACTGGAGAGTTGAGTTGGTCAATTGAAATAGACAGGGGCGACTGGGTCGTCGGAGGATCATTTAGAACATAGTTGTCGAGAGAAAGTATAGCTAAAAATTTATTTAACCTCTGCAGTATCTCGAATCTCAATTGGCATTTACAGTATGAATGTAGCATCAGCCAATAGTGTAGGCCCGGTGGCATTAGATCTCTAAGCGAGTAGGCTTCAGGTAGCGGTTACAGTACCTTGTTAACTGAAATACTAACAGTATTTTGACATCGATTAGTGAGGAAGGGAACATCTCCTTAAAGGCATTGAAGACTCGCCCCAAACCGCGTGCGGCCATCTGAAAAAGTTAACTTTCCGTTGCTTGCAAGTGACGTTTTGTTCGTGTCGCTACAAAATGCAGACAGTACAGTAATGAACTGTGGTACCTTGTTATCTTTAGCTGGACCTGAGATGTCCATCGCTGTATTGTTTGAACACTGTGCTGTGGGTATTGACCGCAGCTGTATGTACTGACTGTACCCTAGTGGCTAATTACCGATAATAGCAAGCTGTGTGTGTGTGTATTTTCTGCGATCGATGGTGGTGTTTAACACTTCTGTTACACCTCATTCGAAACTAGGTCAGATTACCGCCATTAGACGTTTCTTTTTGCGCGAGTCTTCACACCCTTTAAAACCTCATTCTGGGTTCAACAATAAACATGACCTATCTGATCCTTTCCCTGACAGTATAACCATTTTGTTTGATATCTGAGACATGCAGAGGGTTACCAAACATTTAGGTGAGCTTTTATGGCATATATAAATCTAGAGAAATGGTCTTGAACCACCCCCCCCCCCCTTCTATTTTGACATGAAGGGTAAACTACACATCCAAAATGGCATATTACAGTACAGCCTAGGCCTTATTCCTATCTACAGTAGCTGATGTGCTATGTGGATATAAAGCCAAACTGGGGAATGTCATTTACTAGGGTGTGCATTTTGAATCTCCTGACATCTTACAGACCAGCACTGTGTTTGTTAAACATACCTGAGTCATCTGTAAATGTTGTCGCCAAAGAAACAGTAATTTATTTCACGAAAATTTATTTCATTTTGCAAAAAATATATGCCTTATCATACTTTTGTCAAATTTGTACTGAATCTCATTCAAACTGAAGAAGTCGAGTTCAGAGACAGTGTACAGTGCTGTAGAGGGTAGACTGTTTCTTAAGTTTAAATATTAAGAATGTTACTTTGACAGTGAGCACTATAGAAGCAAGCTTAACAACCAAAATGAACCACAATGTTTGATATTTTGAATCATAAGTTAACTTTGACTTCACAGAACTCTCTTTTAAAGCGCCTGTATAACACAGTTTTAAGTTCTGCTGGATTGTAATCTGATTCATATCTGAGCATATACAGGGTATGTCAACTGTCGTTAGTATTTTCTTTCAGTTGTTTAGTTTAATATCCATCATTTATGAGGGTAGTCATTATATACAGTAAAGTTATACAGATTAGATACAGACTTGGATATCATAATCAGGAAATAATTCATCACTAATCGAATTGTGATACGCTATGCAAAGTGGCCAAGTTGCTCTACAAGCCCAAAGATGTATAAAACACAGCGACAGTAGTATTTTAAAGAGACAACATTTCATAGCTTTCAAAACTGCTACACAAAATTTGAAAAGTAAATTATTCCCTGATTCTTGCTAAAAGATTGCACTAGCTGCGTGGACATAGTTAATACTGCTTGATTTCAGGAGTAACAGATGTCAAATATGAGAGCTGCCAACTGAAAAGTTTGCATAGCAGTTTCAAAAGCTCTGAATGCTCCCTTACAAAATATCTACACCGGCTTTCAGTTAACGCTCGGATTGACTATAAAATTCTGATATTGGTGTTCTGGGCATTGAAGTATGGTATGCTCGAATGTCTTCACGACCTTATCCAAGAGTGAACAACGGATAGACCTACTCATTCCCAATACCTCTATCAACTTACTGTTCCTGTGACACGCACAAGAACCTTTGGTGATCGCAGTTTCTGCTGTTCTGCCCCGCACTAATGGAATTGGCTGCCAGTCCATCTGCGGGAAAATGGTTCACTTGAACAATTCAAACGTGCTATTAAAACTTACTTATTTTCTAAATGCTACACACATCATGCTACACACATCTGTAAAGCGCATTGAGCAACCTTTAGGTTGGATTCTGCGCTATATAAGACTAATTTTTATTATTATTACTATTACTATGGTTCCTGTGTACAAAAAACTGTGCGACGCGATAACGGATAAATGAACCCCTGCCATTGTTCATCCAGTTTGAGTTGTAAATATCTGATTTTTATTATTCTACAACTTTACAGAATTTTACCCGTCGCTAAATGGCATCTTCCTGACTGTTCCTATGACAGTAGTCACCATCAAAGCTCCATATGGAGGCCAGCAGAATTTGATCTGAAATATAGATTTTCCTGAATTTGAAGTGTGCTATGTACTGTAAAATAGGCCTAGTATTATCTGACAAATTATTCATCAAATTTAACATAAAAATCTGTTTTCTCTTTTCTAGAAAGACAAATATGTTGACATCCATGAACATTGGCTTTTTCCTGACGGTTTTGATCTCAGCGGTTACCGGCAAGGCTCCCTACGAAGGCTTTGAGAAGTTTTCGGAAAAGTATGAATTTCCAGAGCTCGAGTATGGATACGGGGATCTGGAACCCTACATTGACGAAGCGACTCTACGGGTGCACCATAGGGGACATCACATGGGCTACATGAAGAAGATCAATGCCAAGCTAGAGGAATGGAGAAAAGAGGTACGAACCTTAGCGAACCATTACCTTACTCAGGTTTTGATTTTTGATTGCTAATACAATGCATGGGAGTGTTGTTGTTATGAAAATCTGCAAGGAGAATAAAGCTGCTTAAGAATGTCCTAGGGATAGCTTAAGGGGATTAAAAAGCTGGGATTACTTAGACATGTGAAGACTTGATAATTGGATTAAAGGATAGAGCTAGAGGTGAGGAGAGGAAGGTAGAAGGGTTTATGGCAGTTGGGCTGTGGCTTTTGTGAGGTGAGGAGTTAAGGTAATAACGAGAGACAAGGAAAGGGAGAAGCCTAGGTTGTGTTATAGGATAGCGGTTATAGTGTTGGAAGGTAGTAGACGTTGTTGATGAAGGCTTGATGTTTTGTGATTGAAAAAGGATGCAGTGGCATTTTGTTCAGTTGGATACTAAAAGAAGAAAAGGATGGAGTAACACTGTCCTGAAGTTATTACCCCAAACCACTTAACAGTTGGTAAGAACCTTCATTTATTTTTCTAGGTTCAGGTTTGTTCGGGGGACATCCATGTTTGTTTTACAAACCAGAGTGGTAAAATAACGACGAATAGAGAACTTAACGTAAAATACCCATGGATGTTACAGCGGGGTTGGGTTTTACCGAGACTGTGATTTGTAGTGTGAACAAAATATTGATATGTTTAGGTGAATACAAAATGGAGGTAATTAAGAATTGAACTGTCTAAGGTTTGACATCAATTGAAGAAATTGTGTTTCATGAAAGATGGTGAAAAAAATGAGTAAATGTTACCAAGAAACTAGATGCATTTGACAAAGGATATGCTTTCAGAAAAGAATATCAGTTGCAATATATTATAAAAAAATGTATGGATACAGGTGAATGAACAGAGGTAAGAACCTACTGAATGATTTGACAGAAAACTTAATTTAGATTTCCATAAAATATTGGTAAAGTCGGATGTACTGATTTATAGGTTTTAAAGACCTTTGACTATCTTGTTAGATTAATTTTGATCTGAGAGGACTTAATTTCGGTAACTTAAACAACTAAATGCTAAATATGTCGGATGCAGAACACGGGGAATAATATCTGTATAGCGACATAATTTAGGGCGTCAGAAATCATGACTAAGGAAATAGAATGCTGAAAATGATGGATGTAGAAATAGGAGTAAAGAATTACAGTAATTAAAATTGATGGCATTTTATTTCACTAATTTCAGTGTAATGTTACAGTCAAAACACATCCTTTCAGATATGTTGTTTTATCCTCGTTAATACCAAGAAATGGTTACCTTTAATTGTTGAATGAGGGCCACCCCAGAGTTTCAGATTTGTTGAAATTTCTTAAATGTTTAATTTTTCTTGTCTTTTGTCCAGACTACTGATGATCTAGCATCCATGTCCCTTGTGGATATCATTTCCGATGTCGATGCCATCCCGATAAAATACAGGAAGGCTGTTCAAGATTTTGGTGGTGGGTGAGTGTCGGCGATAACCAGTACTTAACAGTTTTATCAGTCTGTGTGTATCAGCCGTTGAGGAAGGTAATTTATTTTGCTTCACTTCCCACCGAACATCTCACCAAGCGCGGCGGAACCAGTGGGGGGGGCACAGGGGGCACGTGCCCCCCCACTTTTCCTCAGGTTAAAAATGTGCCCTTTTTCTACATAAAGAGTGTACTCTTGATCACCTTATTAGGTCAGCGATATTTCAGTAAGAGATCTAATCCTAATTTAGAACTATTAATGAATTTCTGTGGGTCAAACTCAAAGCTATTTCAAATGGAAAAAATTTGTTAAGCTCCTAACAAGAAATAAACTCTAATTTGGCAGATTCCTACTTTAGCAATTAGCATTTTGTATAAGTACCTGAATGGGTACGCCAATCAAACATCAACTTGTAAACATAGAACAGTGAAAGAAGGTGATTTTTGTTGTTGTTGCTACACTGCAGAGCTTGGATCGATTTGAATGTATAGGACTATGAGCTTTATACAGTAGCCTATACTACATGCATCTCTTAGTTCATCTTCAGCTGCGTTTGTCTCGAGGAAAACTTGTTCCTTGTTTCCCAATTTGCACATTGGATATTGCAGTGCTAGTATGCAAATTTTCCTTGATGGAGTGATGTGTATATGCAAATAAGATAATACAATAAGAGTTGTAAAGGGTACTAAATATCAGGCTGAATCAGTCCAATCGAATTTCTGTAAAGTGCCCTTCGACTTCGGTGCGCCCCCAGATTAAAAGTGCTTCCGCCGCCCTTGCTCCTCACGACATCTGTACTGCTTTGCTGTAGCTTGTCTGCAGCCACCAGGTAACCTTTGACACTGAACTCCCAGAGGTGACATAGCCGGTCACCTAGGGTCAACCTCATTCCTTCTCATTCTACCACCCATTAGTGTATAGTGGTGTACTCTATGGAGCGGTCAAGATCATCAGGTTACATGTCCTTCAGTTACCATTCATCCATATTTTCTGGCTTCATCAGTCGGAAAGTCCAGCTAAGGGGTGGGGGGGTCCCGGGGTTGGGGGTCGTTTCCACTCTTGGAGTATCACTTACGAGCATTGTTCTATAACGTAACTTTACCAAGTGAATGAGAGACGAAATATGTCATTGACATGAACCCAGGGGTGTTCTCACGTAAAGCAAGCAAAAAGAAGCATGGCTTGATAGTAGCAAATTTATGCGAAGGCTTGCATTGCTTTAGTTTTTGTCGTCAGAAAGCTTGTGAACACAATGAATGTCACAAAATTATGAACACCCCATATGTGCATATAGAAATAATCCAAAAGTCGCCAAAATATTTCCTTGAAATTTTTTTGTCAGGTTTTCGAACATTTTGGCGATTTCAACGTATCTGTTATTTTTTTTGTGCTACTGAATAGCCATTTAACAGTGGGAAGTTTGCCAAGCCTTTCATTGTTTATGAAGTTTGTTAATACCATGAACTTTTGACAGTTCCAAGTGTAGATAAACAATAACTTCGTTTAGGACTTTTGCTTGCTAATCCTGACATATATTATTCCCATGTAGATAATCAATATTGAATGCACCAATGTATGTCTTACTGACCTAGGAAACACCCCCCCCCCAAAAAAAAAAGAAGAGAAAACCTTAATTCTTCAATTCCTTATTTGCAGGTTCTTGAATCATGCCCTTTATTTCGCTGTCATGTCTCCAAACGCCCGCAATGAAACGCGTCTTCCTACAGGATCTCTGTTGGACGACATCAACAATTCCTTTGGAAGTTTTGAAGAATTTAAAGAGAAGTTTACAGCTGAGGCCTTAAAGCTCTTTGGTTCAGGTAAGAGACTAACTATGAGCAAAACTTTGTACACAAAGTTTTCTTTCAAAAAAATATTAAAACATTTTAGGATTTCAAGAAGATCAAGTGTGGTATCACCAATCTGAAAATATGTTAATTAGCAGAGTATTAAGAAAAATTGCGTAGAAACATCACCGAGAGAATATACTTTGGGTAATTTTCTCCATTGGCCTACACTTAAAAATGGAGGTAAATGACAAAGGCAAATGAATATATATATAATTGAAATCGTAGTGAGTTGGAAAATCCAGAACAGTGAAAAAACTTCCAGCCTACACTGGGTTCGAACCCGGGCCTCCAGCTTATATGCGGACACCCTTACCACTAGGCTATGGGAGCTGATTGTATGTCCAGAGGTTCGAAACTGGTAAGGAAGGTGGTTATTCCACTGTTGGCGTTTGTCAGCTGTATCAAACAATACTAGTTCTGTTTTGGTGACATATTTGCCTTACTCTAGAGATCAAACATGATGGTAACTTACTGGAAATCATTTTTGATTCCTGAAGCCGGATCTGGAAAGAGATACTTTTGTATAGACTTTGTTAATGAAATGGAGGTAAACAACAAAGGCAAATGAATATATATATATATATATATAATTGAAATCGTAGTGAGTTGGAAAATCCAGAACAGTGAAAAAACTTCCAGCCTCCACTGGGTTCGAACCCGGGCCTCCAGCTTATGTGCGAACACCCTAACCACTAGGCTATGGAAGCTGATTGTATGTCCAGAGGTTCAAAACCGGTAAGGAAGGTGCTGTTGGCTTTTGTCACCTGTATCGAACAATACTAGTTCTGTTTTGCTGACATATTTGCCTTTCTGTAGAGGACAAACATGGTGCTAACCTACTGGAAATCATTTGTGATTTCTAAAGCCAGATCACGAAAGAGATGCTTTCAACAGAATTTGTTAATGAAATGGAGGTAAACGACAAAGGCAAATGAATATATATATAATTGAAATCGTAGTGAGTTGGAAAATCCTGAACAGTGAAAAAACTTCCAGCCTCCACTGGATTCCAACCCGGGCCTCCAGCTTATATGCGGACACCCTAACCACTAGGCTATGGGAGCTGATTGTATGTTCAGAGGTTCGAAACCGGTAAGGAAGGTGGTTATTCCACTGTTGGCTTTTGTCACCTGTATCGAACAATACTAGTTCTGTTTTGGTGACATATTTACCTTCTCCAAACATGATGCTAACCTACTCGAAATCATTTGTGATTCCTGAAGCCGGATCCGGAAAGAGATACTTTTGGACAGACTTTGTTAATGAAATGGAGGTAAACGACAAAGCCAAATGAATATATATATAATTGAAATCGTAGTGAGTTGGAAAATCCAGAACAGTGAAAAATCTTCCAGCCTCCACCGGGTTCGAACCCGGGCCTCCAGCTTATATGCAGACACCCTAACCACTAGGCTATGGGAGCTGATTGTATGTCCAGAGGTTGGAAACCTGTAAGGAAGGTCGTTATTCCACTGTTGGCTTTTGTCACCTGTATCGAACAATACTAGTTCTGTTTTGGTGACATATTTGCCTTCTCCAAACATGATGCTAACCTACTGGAACATACAATCAGCTCCCATACCCTAACCACTAGGCTATGGAATCTGATTGTATGTCCAGCGGTTCGAAACCGGTAAGGAAGGTCGTAATTCCACTGTTGACGTTTGTCACCTGTATCGAACAATACTAGTTCTGTTTTGGTGAAATATTTGCCTTACCCTAAAGACCAAACATGATGCTAACCTACTGGAACATACAATCAGCTCCCATACCCTAACCACTAGGCTATGGAATCTGATTGTATTTCCAGAGGTTCAAAACCGGTAAGGAAAGTCGTAATTCCACTGTTGGCGTTTGTCACCTATATCAAACAATACTAGTTCTGTTTTTGTGACATATTTGCCTTCTCTAGAGATCAAACATGATGCTAACCTACTCGAAATTATTATGATTATTATATATATATATATATATATATATATATATATATATATATATATATATCAATTTTCTGTTTGGTAAAAAAGGTGGAAAAAAGCCATACCTCTGTTTCAAGCCTTTTCATTTTTATTCTTGTCGACTTTACAAATGATAAAAAGGACTTGTGACAACTGGGAATTTTTCCCAAATGTTTAGTTCTTTTGTCTATTACAAGGTCTTTTTTTTACTGCTCAGAGATAACATCATTGACCCTAAACTGTCTTATAATTTTCACATACATTGACCAACAAACAATGTCCAAGATATTTTAGCTGTTTTCAGTGTCCTGAAAGTGTTTTTCTATAAAATGCAAAGAACCAAGTTTTCATCATCCTGTGTGCATTTTTCTTTTTCTCTATCGTAGGATACGTCTGGCTCAACCAAGAGCCTTCTCCAGATGGCAGTTTCCACCTCCACATCACCACAACAGCCAATCAGGAGAGCCCGTTGACAGACGCCTTATACCCTATTCTTACCTTAGATGTGTGGGAGCATGCATATTATCTTAAGCATCAGCTCCGTCGACCTAAACATGTAGCGGACTGGTGGAAAGCGGTGGATTGGAATCAGGTGAAGAAACTCTCCGACTGGTGGCAGCAGGGTTCCGGACACGACGAGTTGTAAGGCACCTTTGGCTTTTCTCTCTTAATTGAATGGATTGAAATCTCAATCTTAGATTGAAAGTACTTCAGGTATATCTGGTACAAATCTGGCTTCTTTATTCTTCATAAAGTAGCCAGTAGCTCTCATTGGTCCATTTTTAAAGGATATTTATAGCCCATGTAAATTTATATTTAAATACCATCATAATCTAAGCGTCCCGCTGAAATTTGAAATTGTTTCTGAAATATCCTTTTCGAGACATTTGATAACCGAAGTTTTTTAAACTCTCTACCAAAAGGTGGAGCAATTAGGTGTAAAGTCATAGGTGCATAGTCATGGGAATTTTTTTTTTTTTTTATGTGCTTGTTTTCACTCTTTTGTTTTAAGGTTGGATTTACTTTGTTCCAGCTCTTGCGTAATATTAATGATGGATCCTAAACTATATTATGCTAAAATCACCGATGAAGTTGTGTTTTTTTTCGCCCAGAGAATTATTTTTATTAGTCTAATTATAGATTGGCCATAAATTCCAAGTGGTTCAAAGTGCAATCTCTTTAATTGAAATTTCGTTCCATTGAATTTAGGAGTGCTAGGATAAATGTCCATCTAACTTAGTATATAGGAAATTGAAAAGTGAGAGATATGGTTGTGGCCAATTTAACCAAGCACTTTATTCTTATTCTGCATTTATTTATCTTTTGAAAATCTTATGTTTGATATTATCATTCAATCGTCTTTCATTAAATGGTTTGGAAGGCGACACAAACCCCCAAACATCATTGTTGATCTATGAGAAAGAGGGTAACTGTTATAAACAACATCCCTATTACAGATATTAAAAAGAAAAATCTGATTCACAAAGTTTTTTGGCCTATTAAACGTTCCCGCATCTAGAGGAAAAAATGTATATTAACCAAATATAACTATAAAGAGTTAACAAATAATATCATGCTATGGGCGTGAATGTCGCCATGGTTTTTTTTTAAGTAACAACGTTCAAAACCCGTCGGGCGCCCTTATACCTCAAATCTACACTCCAACATAGGAAATTGAAAAGTGAGAGATATGGTGTTTGGCCAATTTAACCAAGCACTTTATTCTTATTCTGCATTTATTTATCTTGTGAAAATCTTATGTTTGATATGATCATTCAATCTTCTTTCATTAAATGGTTTGGAAGGCGACACAAACTCCCAAATATCATTGTTGATCTATGAGAAAGAGGGTAACAGTTATAAACAACATCCCTAAACAGATATTAAAAAGAAAAATCTTATTCCATTCGGGAGGTGAGGTGTCACAAATATAATATTTCTTCACATATAAGGATGAAAACTTGATGAAGTCTAAATGTGACATCATTAAGCCACATGTGCTGCAATTTTGTCTAAAGAGAAAGAGGGTAACTGTTATAAACAACACCCCTAAACAGATATTAAAAAGAAAAATCTTATTCCATTTGGGAGGTGAGGTGTCACGAATATAATGTTTCTTCACATATAAGGCAGAAGACTTGATCAAGTCTAAATGTGACATCATTAAGCCACATGTGCTGCAATTTATTTTGTATGTTGTGCTTATGATTTATTTTTATTTTCCGGCAATGTTTATTTTCTGTAATGGAGATGTGTTTTGCAAATGCTGAAGCTTAAGATATTGAACCTCCTAGTGATGGCACTAGTTTTGTTTTAGTGTCAACGCTTAACTTTTTACCTTGAAAATATGAAAAGAAAGGTAAAGAGATAATAAACGGTTCCCAGAACCATTGTGGTACTGTGACAGCCACAGATTTACACAGTTACAGTTCCAAAAGATCACTTTAACACTAGGATATTTCCCAAATGAAACAAAAATTTTGCCTTACTGTAGGTGTTTGTGGTATTTGACTATTTGTTATTCACAAAGCTATGTAATGATGACTGGGTTTGCGTCTCCTTCCATGTTTAAGTCTGAGGGTAAAACGGTATTGGTCTGATTTTTTTTTATGGTTTACTCATTTTGGGTTTTTTTGTTCAATTTTCGAAGATGATCAAATTTACTGCTTTTGTTCTCATTGGTGATGATATGTATAAAGTTAAAAAAAATGTGTTATTAATTTTAAGAGATTATTGTATCATGAAATATAAACTTACTCTACTCAATGTAATGTGTGCTGGCTCTAGCAAATTTTATCGAAATGTTACTGAAAGTTTCTACTTCTCAGAACCCAAATTCATCAAGTTAGTCACAAAGTCATTCCTTGCATAACTGTGGTTACGGAAAGAATAAGCATGCAGAAATAAATGTATTTTACGAGATCAAATTTGTATATTTTTCAATGCTTGAATGTTGTCGACAAACAGTACATCCAAACATGTCCCTATTGTGTATTCGTGATAACTAATTTGGGAAATTGTTTTAGCTCAAAATACTACTTGTTTCAAAAGATGGGGAGGGATTGGGGGAGGGTAGTTAGTCATTCTCTCCATGGATGTTTAGACCATGAGGTTGAACGGTTCAAAAGGCGTTGCATCTGCAATGGTTAGGCAAACTGTATTGAGGCAGTTGCCTTAAAACAGGCATGAGATTTTCCCTCAAATTCGCGGAATATCCGTGATTTCTTTTCTACCTCGGGGACAAAAACTATTTTCCTAACACTGTAGCATACGCAAACTGGAGCCTATACCGCAATTTTTGCAAAGTTCTGTAATTTTTTTTACCCCATACTCATCCCTGCTTAAAAGCCAGTGCTGTGTAGAACCACATCAGATATGGTTTGGTTTGGAATGTTGAAATGTAGCCCAACTGAAACCTTTAAGTCTTCATCATGTTCACTGTAGTAGAAACATTTCTTGAAAATACCTTTGGTTTCACTTTGATCAAATTTAAATTTAAAAAACTTATTGAGTCTGATTTTTGCTTTTTCTTTTTCTTTCTTTTGTGTTTAAGCACTGAGAATTAATTTCTTAAATCAGAATTTGTATTATTTACGGTTATGTCGCCGATTTGGTGATTTGTCATTCATCACGTCCAACTTCAGTACTTACGACTTTCCCTATTGTACATGAAGAACCATTATTAGCTAAAAACCTAGCAACGTTAAACAAATAATAAATAGATGTTTTGCAAAAGTTTCTTTGCAAGAAAACTTGATCCACCTTCATTGCTTTGCATAGTTACAAGCATTTATTACATTTAGCCTTTAGGAGTGGGAAGGGGTTGGACAGGTTTTGGGAAGAGGCCGAATTTCCATAATGAATACTACTTAGCAGTTTAATCTGCTTGTTTTTATAAATATATTTATTTGTAATGGTAAATCAATCATATTTCACTTTCCCTGTATTTCACTTTCCCCCTGTTTCTTTTTTTCCCTCAATTATTGAACCAACTTGTGAAACAGCAAAGATGTTGGCTGGATTTGGGACTCATGAGCGATAGTTTATTGGCTTGAGGTGATTTGATGGCAATTATCACAGCAACTTCATGGAACCTTCATGTTTGGATAAGATGGCCCCGTAAATTAATATTTCACATGCTTTCTTAAAAGTCAAGTTGGGGCTACCAGGAGAGAGTTAAAATATGATATAGCTCATTCATTAGACTAAAATGAAATAAAATAGTAAGATTAAACAGTACTAACTTTTCATATTGCCTCTATCTTCTCAGTACTATAAAATTGAAATAGTACACAAAGTTTTCAGGGAGTAGTTAAAATTTGGATATAAGACCATTTTGGTAATTGTTTTTTTTTTTACCTCTCTGTAATATTCATATTTAATTAACATTTTCGTTTTCTATTCAAGGGAAATGGGGGTAAAAATACTCTGCTAATACAATGAAATAATTGTCACAGAGATGTCTTCTTTTGTAAAATATTTGTTGTCATCCCCAATGCAGAACCAGAAGGGCGCCACTGATCCCACGCATGAGTTTGGAATGAGATAAAAGATAGTAATCCTATGTGAAATAGTTATATAGAATTTTAGGCCCTCTAAATATTAAAATAATATTCGATATTTCTTACATGATTATGGTCAACTTTTGCAACAAAGGGACGGATTATGAGATTATTATTGACTGGAAGGTAATCAGAAGGGCGCCAACGAACCCAGGCATGGTTTTGAAAAGAATTTAAAAAGTCACGATTTTGGCCAAAATTTAGATCGAATTTATCATCAAATTTGGCCCTAAAATGACACTTCTCAAATTTCAATTGGGACGCACATTTCGGATTCCCGTAGCCCATAAGCTGCTTTTCATGAAGTTAAAAGTGGCATTGAATGGAGTTTTAGGCCCTTTCAATATTCGAAATTCTTTCATATTAATGGTCAATTTTTGCAACAAAGGGACGGATTATGAGATTATTATTGACTGGAAGGTAATCAGAAGGGCACCAACGAACCCAGGCATGGTTTTGAAAAGAATTAAAAAAGTCACGATTTTGGCCAAAATTTAAAAAAATCATAAGGGTATAGCCTTACAAAATGATCAAATTTGGCCCAAAAATGACACTTCTCAAATTTCAGTTGGGACGCACATTTCGGATTCCCGTAGCCCATAAGCTACTTTTCATGAAGTTAAAAGTGGCATTGAATGGAGTTTTAGGCCCTTTCAATATTAAAATAATATTCGAAATTCTTTCATATTAATGGTCAATTTTTGCAACAAAGGGACGGATTATGAGATTATTATTGACTGGAAGGTAATCAGAAGGGCGCCATCGAACCCAGGCATGGTTTTGAAAAGAATTAAAAAAGTCACGATTTTGGCCAAAATTTAAAAAAATCATAAGGGTATAGCCTTACAAAATGATCAAATTTGGCCCAAAAATGAAACTTCTCAAATTTCAATTGGGACGCACATTTCGGATTCCCGTAGCTCATAAGCTGCTTTTCATGAAGTTAAAAGTGGCATTGAATGGAGTTTTAGGCCCTTTCAATATTAAAATAATATTCGAAATTCTTTCATATTAATGGTCAATTTTTGCAACAAAGGGACGGATTATGAGATTATTATTGACTGGAAGGTAATCAGAAGGGCGCCAACGAACCCAGGCATGGTTTTGAAAAGAATTAAAAAAGTCACGATTTTGGCCAAAATTTAAAAAAATCATAAGGGTATAGCCTTACAAAATGATCAAATTTGGCCCAAAAATGAAACTTCTCAAATTTCAGTTGGGACGCACATTTCGGATTCCCGTAGCCCATAAGCTACTTTTCATGAAGTTAAAAGTGGCATTGAATGGAGTTTTAGGCCCTTTCAATATTAAAATAATATTCGAAATTCTTTCATATTAATGGTCAATTTTTGCAACAAAGGGACGGATTATGAGATTATTATTGACTGGAAGGTAATCAGAAGGGCGCCAACGAACCCAGGCATGGTTTTGAAAAGAATTAAAAAAGTCACGATTTTGGCCAAAATTTAAAAAAAATCATAAGGGTATAGCCTTACAAAATGATCAAATTTGGCCCAAAAATGACACTTCTCAAATTTCAGTTGGGACGCACATTTCGGATTCCCGTAGCCCATAAGCTACTTTTCATGAAGTTAAAAGTGGCATTGAATGGAGTTTAGGCCCTTTCAATATTAAAATAATATTCGAAATTCTTTCATATTAATGGTCAATTTTTGCAACAAAGGGACGGATTATGAGATTATTATTGACTGGAAGGTAATCAGAAGGGCACCAACGAACCCAGGCATGGTTTTGAAAAGAATTAAAAAAGTCACGATTTTGGCCAAAATTTAAAAAAATCATAAGGGTATAGCCTTACAAAATGATCAAATTTGGCCCAAAAATGACACTTCTCAAATTTCAGTTGGGACGCACATTTCGGATTCCCGTAGCCCATAAGCTACTTTTCATGAAGTTAAAAGTGGCATTGAATGGAGTTTTAGGCCCTTTCAATATTAAAATAATATTCGAAATTCTTTCATATTAATGGTCAATTTTTGCAACAAAGGGACGGATTATGAGATTATTATTGACTGGAAGGTAATCAGAAGGGCGCCATCGAACCCAGGCATGGTTTTGAAAAGAATTAAAAAAGTCACGATTTTGGCCAAAATTTAAAAAAATCATAAGGGTATAGCCTTACAAAATGATCAAATTTGGCCCAAAAATGAAACTTCTCAAATTTCAATTGGGACGCACATTTCGGATTCCCGTAGCCCATAAGCTACTTTTCATGAAGTTAAAAGTGGCATTGAATGGAGTTTTAGGCCCTTTCAATATTAAAATAATATTCGAAATTCTTTCATATTAATGGTCAATTTTTGCAACAAAGGGACGGATTATGAGATTATTATTGACTGGAAGGTAATCAGAAGGGCGCCATCGAACCCAGGCATGGTTTTGAAAAGAATTAAAAAAGTCACGATTTTGGCCAAAATTTAAAAAAATCATAAGGGTATAGCCTTACAAAATGATCAAATTTGGCCCAAAAATGACACTTCTCAAATTTCAGTTGGGACGCACATTTCGGATTCCCGTAGCCCATAAGCTACTTTTCATGAAGTTAAAAGTGGCATTGAATGGAGTTTTAGGCCCTTTCAATATTAAAATAATATTCGAAATTCTTTCATATTAATGGTCAATTTTTGCAACAAAGGGACGGATTATGAGATTATTATTGACTGGAAGGTAATCAGAAGGGCGCCAACGAACCCAGGCATGGTTTTGAAAAGAATTAAAAAAGTCACGATTTTGGCCAAAATTTAAAAAAAATCATAAGGGTATAGCCTTACAAAATGATCAAATTTGGCCCAAAAATGACACTTCTCAAATTTCAGTTGGGACGCACATTTCGGATTCCCGTAGCCCATAAGCTGCTTTTCATGAAGTTAAAAGTGGCATTGAATGGAGTTTTAGGCCCTTTCAATATTAAAATAATATTCGAAATTCTTTCATATTAATGGTCAATTTTTGCAACAAAGGGACGGATTATGAGATTATTATTGACTGGAAGGTAATCAGAAGGGCGCCAACGAACCCAGGCATGGTTTTGAAAAGAATTAAAAAAGTCACGATTTTGGCCAAAATTTAAAAAAAATCATAAGGGTATAGCCTTACAAAATGATCAAATTTGGCCCAAAAATGACACTTCTCAAATTTCAGTTGGGACGCACATTTCGGATTCCCGTAGCCCATAAGCTACTTTTCATGAAGTTAAAAGTGGCATTGAATGGAGTTTAGGCCCTTTCAATATTAAAATAATATTCGAAATTCTTTCATATTAATGGTCAATTTTTGCAACAAAGGGACGGATTATGAGATTATTATTGACTGGAAGGTAATCAGAAGGGCACCAACGAACCCAGGCATGGTTTTGAAAAGAATTAAAAAAGTCACGATTTTGGCCAAAATTTAAAAAAATCATAAGGGTATAGCCTTACAAAATGATCAAATTTGGCCCAAAAATGACACTTCTCAAATTTCAGTTGGGACGCACATTTCGGATTCCCGTAGCCCATAAGCTACTTTTCATGAAGTTAAAAGTGGCATTGAATGGAGTTTTAGGCCCTTTCAATATTAAAATAATATTCGAAATTCTTTCATATTAATGGTCAATTTTTGCAACAAAGGGACGGATTATGAGATTATTATTGACTGGAAGGTAATCAGAAGGGCGCCATCGAACCCAGGCATGGTTTTGAAAAGAATTAAAAAAGTCACGATTTTGGCCAAAATTTAAAAAAATCATAAGGGTATAGCCTTACAAAATGATCAAATTTGGCCCAAAAATGAAACTTCTCAAATTTCAATTGGGACGCACATTTCGGATTCCCGTAGCCCATAAGCTACTTTTCATGAAGTTAAAAGTGGCATTGAATGGAGTTTTAGGCCCTTTCAATATTAAAATAATATTCGAAATTCTTTCATATTAATGGTCAATTTTTGCAACAAAGGGACGGATTATGAGATTATTATTGACTGGAAGGTAATCAGAAGGGCACCAACGAACCCAGGCATGGTTTTGAAAAGAATTAAAAAAGTCACGATTTTGGCCAAAATTTAAAAAAATCATAAGGGTATAGCCTTACAAAATGATCAAATTTGGCCCAAAAATGACACTTCTCAAATTTCAGTTGGGACGCACATTTCGGATTCCCGTAGCCCATAAGCTACTTTTCATGAAGTTAAAAGTGGCATTGAATGGAGTTTTAGGCCCTTTCAATATTAAAATAATATTCGAAATTCTTTCATATTAATGGTCAATTTTTGCAACAAAGGGACGGATTATGAGATTATTATTGACTGGAAGGTAATCAGAAGGGCGCCATCGAACCCAGGCATGGTTTTGAAAAGAATTAAAAAAGTCACGATTTTGGCCAAAATTTAAAAAAATCATAAGGGTATAGCCTTACAAAATGATCAAATTTGGCCCAAAAATGAAACTTCTCAAATTTCAATTGGGACGCACATTTCGGATTCCCGTAGCCCATAAGCTACTTTTCATGAAGTTAAAAGTGGCATTGAATGGAGTTTTAGGCCCTTTCAATATTAAAATAATATTCGAAATTCTTTCATATTAATGGTCAATTTTTGCAACAAAGGGACGGATTATGAGATTATTATTGACTGGAAGGTAATCAGAAGGGCGCCATCGAACCCAGGCATGGTTTTGAAAAGAATTAAAAAAGTCACGATTTTGGCCAAAATTTAAAAAAATCATAAGGGTATAGCCTTACAAAATGATCAAATTTGGCCCAAAAATGACACTTCTCAAATTTCAGTTGGGACGCACATTTCGGATTCCCGTAGCCCATAAGCTACTTTTCATGAAGTTAAAAGTGGCATTGAATGGAGTTTTAGGCCCTTTCAATATTAAAATAATATTCGAAATTCTTTCATATTAATGGTCAATTTTTGCAACAAAGGGACGGATTATGAGATTATTATTGACTGGAAGGTAATCAGAAGGGCGCCAACGAACCCAGGCATGGTTTTGAAAAGAATTAAAAAAGTCACGATTTTGGCCAAAATTTAAAAAAAATCATAAGGGTATAGCCTTACAAAATGATCAAATTTGGCCCAAAAATGACACTTCTCAAATTTCAGTTGGGACGCACATTTCGGATTCCCGTAGCCCATAAGCTGCTTTTCATGAAGTTAAAAGTGGCATTGAATGGAGTTTTAGGCCCTTTCAATATTAAAATAATATTCGAAATTCTTTCATATTAATGGTCAATTTTTGCAACAAAGGGACGGATTATGAGATTATTATTGACTGGAAGGTAATCAGAAGGGCGCCAACGAACCCAGGCATGGTTTTGAAAAGAATTAAAAAAGTCACGATTTTGGCCAAAATTTAAAAAAAATCATAAGGGTATAGCCTTACAAAATGATCAAATTTGGCCCAAAAATGACACTTCTCAAATTTCAGTTGGGACGCACATTTCGGATTCCCGTAGCCCATAAGCTACTTTTCATGAAGTTAAAAGTGGCATTGAATGGAGTTTAGGCCCTTTCAATATTAAAATAATATTCGAAATTCTTTCATATTAATGGTCAATTTTTGCAACAAAGGGACGGATTATGAGATTATTATTGACTGGAAGGTAATCAGAAGGGCACCAACGAACCCAGGCATGGTTTTGAAAAGAATTAAAAAAGTCACGATTTTGGCCAAAATTTAAAAAAATCATAAGGGTATAGCCTTACAAAATGATCAAATTTGGCCCAAAAATGACACTTCTCAAATTTCAGTTGGGACGCACATTTCGGATTCCCGTAGCCCATAAGCTACTTTTCATGAAGTTAAAAGTGGCATTGAATGGAGTTTTAGGCCCTTTCAATATTAAAATAATATTCGAAATTCTTTCATATTAATGGTCAATTTTTGCAACAAAGGGACGGATTATGAGATTATTATTGACTGGAAGGTAATCAGAAGGGCGCCATCGAACCCAGGCATGGTTTTGAAAAGAATTAAAAAAGTCACGATTTTGGCCAAAATTTAAAAAAATCATAAGGGTATTGCCTTACAAAATGATCAAATTTGGCCCAAAAATGAAACTTCTCAAATTTCAATTGGGACGCACATTTCGGATTCCCGTAGCCCATAAGCTACTTTTCATGAAGTTAAAAGTGGCATTGAATGGAGTTTTAGGCCCTTTCAATATTAAAATAATATTCGAAATTCTTTCATATTAATGGTCAATTTTTGCAACAAAGGGACGGATTATGAGATTATTATTGACTGGAAGGTAATCAGAAGGGCGCCATCGAACCCAGGCATGGTTTTGAAAAGAATTAAAAAAGTCACGATTTTGGCCAAAATTTAAAAAAATCATAAGGGTATAGCCTTACAAAATGAACAAATTTGGCCCAAAAATGACACTTCTCAAATTTCAGTTGGGACGCACATTTCGGATTCCCGTAGCTCATAAGCTGCTTTTCATGAAGTTAAAAGTGGCATTGAATGGAGTTTTAGGCCCTTTCAATATTAAAATAATATTCGAAATTCTTTCATATTAATGGTCAATTTTTGCAACAAAGGGACGGATTATGAGATTATTATTGACTGGAAGGTAATCAGAAGGGCGCCAACGAACCCAGGCATGGTTTTGAAAAGAATTAAAAAAGTCACGATTTTGGCCAAAATTTAAAAAAATCATAAGGGTATAGCCTTACAAAATGATCAAATTTGGCCCAAAAATGACACTTCTCAAATTTCAGTTGGGACGCACATTTCGGATTCCCGTAGCCCATAAGCTACTTTTCATGAAGTTAAAAGTGGCATTGAATGGAGTTTTAGGCCCTTTCAATATTAAAATAATATTCGAAATTCTTTCATATTAATGGTCAATTTTTGCAACAAAGGGACGGATTATGAGATTATTATTGACTGGAAGGTAATCAGAAGGGCGCCAACGAACCCAGGCATGGTTTTGAAAAGAATTAAAAAAGTCACGATTTTGGCCAAAATTTAAAAAAAATCATAAGGGTATAGCCTTACAAAATGATCAAATTTGGCCCAAAAATGACACTTCTCAAATTTCAGTTGGGACGCACATTTCGGATTCCCGTAGCCCATAAGCTGCTTTTCATGAAGTTAAAAGTGGCATTGAATGGAGTTTTAGGCCCTTTCAATATTAAAATAATATTCGAAATTCTTTCATATTAATGGTCAATTTTTGCAACAAAGGGACGGATTATGAGATTATTATTGACTGGAAGGTAATCAGAAGGGCGCCATCGAACCCAGGCATGGTTTTGAAAAGAATTAAAAAAGTCACGATTTTGGCCAAAATTTAAAAAATATCATAAGGGTATAGCCTTACAAAATGATCAAATTTGGCCCTAAAATAACACTTCTCAAATTTCAGTTGGGACGCACATTTCGGATTCCCGTAGCCCATAAGCTGCTTTTCATGAAGTTAAAAGTGGCATTGAATGGAACTTTAGGCCCTTTCAATATTAAAATAATATTCGAAATTCTTTCATATTAATGGTCAATTTTTGCAACAAAGGGACGGATTATGAGATTATTATTGACTGGAAGGTAATCAGAAGGGCGCCATCGAACCCAGGCATGGTTTTGAAAAGAATTAAAAAAGTCACGATTTTGGCCAAAATTTAGATCGAATTTATCATCAAATTTGGCCCAAAAATGACACTTCTCAAATTTCAGTTGGGACGCACATTTCGGATTCCCGTAGCCCATAAGCTGCTTTTCATGAAGTTAAAAGTGGCATTGAATGGAGTTTTAGGCCCTTTCAATATTAAAATAATATTCGAAATTCTTTCATATTAATGGTCAATTTTTGCAACAAAGGGACGGATTATGAGATTATTATTGACTGGAAGGTAATCAGAAGGGCGCCATCGAACCCAGGCATGGTTTTGAAAAGAATTAAAAAAGTCACGATTTTGGCCAAAATTTAAAAAAATCATAAGGGTATAGCCTTACAAAATGATCAAATTTGGCCCTAAAATAACACTTCTCAAATTTCAATTGGGACGCACATTTCGGATTCCCGTAGCCCATAAGCTGCTTTTCATGAAGTTAAAAGTGGCATTGAATGGAGTTTTAGGCCCTTTCAATATTCGAAATTCTTTCATATTAATGGTCAATTTTTGCAACAAAGGGACGGATTATGAGATTATTATTGACTGGAAGGTAATCAGAAGGGCGCCAACGAACCCAGGCATGGTTTTGAAAAGAATTAAAAAAGTCACGATTTTGGCTAAAATTTAAAAAAATCATAAGGGTATAGCCTTACAAAATGATCAAATTTGGCCCTAAAATAACACTTCTCAAATTTCAATTGGGACGCACATTTCGGATTCCCGTAGCCCATAAGCTGCTTTTCATGAAGTTAAAAGTGGCATTGAATGGAGTTTTAGGCCCTTTCAATATTAAAATAATATTCGAAATTCTTTCATATTAATGGTCAATTTTTGCAACAAAGGGACGGATTATGAGATTATTATTGACTGGAAGGTAATCAGAAGGGCGCCAACGAACCCAGGCATGGTATTGAAAAGAATTAAAAAAGTCACGATTTGGGCCAAAATTTAGATCGAGTTTATCATCAAATTTGGCCCTAAAATAACACTTCTCAAATTTCAATTGGGACGCACATTTCGGATTCCCGTAGCCCATAAGCTGCTTTTCATGAAGTTAAAAGTGGCATTGAATGGAGTTTTAGGCCCTTTCAATATTCGAAATTCTTTCATATTAATGGTCAATTTTTGCAACAAAGGGACGGATTATGAGATTATTATTGACTGGAAGGTAATCAGAAGGGCGCCAACGAACCCAGGCATGGTTTTGAAAAGAATTAAAAAAGTCACGATTTTGGCCAAAATTTAAAAAAATCATAAGGGTATAGCCTTACAAAATGATCAAATTTGGCCCAAAAATGACACTTCTCAAATTTCAGTTGGGACGCACATTTCGGATTCCCGTAGCCCATAAGCTACTTTTCATGAAGTTAAAAGTGGCATTGAATGGAGTTTTAGGCCCTTTCAATATTAAAATAATATTCGAAATTCTTTCATATTAATGGTCAATTTTTGCAACAAAGGGACGGATTATGAGATTATTATTGACTGGAAGGTAATCAGAAGGGCGCCAACGAACCCAGGCATGGTTTTGAAAAGAATTAAAAAAGTCACGATTTTGGCCAAAATTTAAAAAAAATCATAAGGGTATAGCCTTACAAAATGATCAAATTTGGCCCAAAAATGACACTTCTCAAATTTCAGTTGGGACGCACATTTCGGATTCCCGTAGCCCATAAGCTGCTTTTCATGAAGTTAAAAGTGGCATTGAATGGAGTTTTAGGCCCTTTCAATATTAAAATAATATTCGAAATTCTTTCATATTAATGGTCAATTTTTGCAACAAAGGGACGGATTATGAGATTATTATTGACTGGAAGGTAATCAGAAGGGCGCCATCGAACCCAGGCATGGTTTTGAAAAGAATTAAAAAAGTCACGATTTTGGCCAAAATTTAAAAAAATCATAAGGGTATAGCCTTACAAAATGATCAAATTTGGCCCTAAAATAACACTTCTCAAATTTCAATTGGGACGCACATTTCGGATTCCCGTAGCCCATAAGCTGCTTTTCATGAAGTTAAAAGTGGCATTGAATGGAGTTTTAGGCCCTTTCAATATTAAAATAATATTCGAAATTCTTTCATATTAATGGTCAATTTTTGCAACAAAGGGACGGATTATGAGATTATTATTGACTGGAAGGTAATCAGAAGGGCGCCAACGAACCCAGGCATGGTTTTGAAAAGAATTAAAAAAGTCACGATTTGGGCCAAAATTTAGATCGAGTTTATCATCAAATTTGGCCCTAAAATAACACTTCTCAAATTTCAATTGGGACGCACATTTCGGATTCCCGTAGCCCATAAGCTGCTTTTCATGAAGTTAAAAGTGGCATTGAATGGAGTTTTAGGCCCTTTCAATATTCGAAATTCTTTCATATTAATGGTCAATTTTTGCAACAAAGGGACGGATTATGAGATTATTATTGACTGGAAGGTAATCAGAAGGGCGCCAACGAACCCAGGCATGGTTTTGAAAAGAATTAAAAAAGTCACGATTTTGGCCAAAATTTTAAAAAAATCATAAGGGTATAGCCTTACAAAATGATCAAATTTGGCCCAAAAATGACACTTCTCAAATTTCAGTTGGGACGCACATTTCGGATTCCCGTAGCCCATAAGCTACTTTTCATGAAGTTAAAAGTGGCATTGAATGGAGTTTTAGGCCCTTTCAATATTAAAATAATATTCGAAATTCTTTCATATTAATGGTCAATTTTTGCAACAAAGGGACGGATTATGAGATTATTATTGACTGGAAGGTAATCAGAAGGGCGCCAACGAACCCAGGCATGGTTTTGAAAAGAATTAAAAAAGTCACGATTTTAGCCAAAATTTAAAAAAATCATAAGGGTATAGCCTTACAAAATGATCAAATTTGGCCCAAAAATGAAACTTCTCAAATTTCAGTTGGGACGCACATTTCGGATTCCCGTAGCCCATAAGCTACTTTTCATGAAGTTAAAAGTGGCATTGAATGGAGTTTTAGGCCCTTTCAATATTAAAATAATATTCGAAATTCTTTCATATTAATGGTCAATTTTTGCAACAAAGGGACGGATTATGAGATTATTATTGACTGGAAGGTAATCAGAAGGGCGCCAACGAACCCAGGCATGGTTTTGAAAAGAATTAAAAAAGTCACGATTTTGGCCAAAATTTAGATCGAATTTATCATCAAATTTGGTCCTAAAATAACACTTCTCAAATTTTAATTGGGACGCACATTTCGGATTCCCGTAGCCCATAAGCTGCTTTTCATGAAGTTAAAAGTGGCATTGAATGGAGTTTTAGGCCCTTTCAATATTCGAAATTCTTTCATATTAATGGTCAATTTTTGCAACAAAGGGACGGATTATGAGATTATTATTGACTGGAAGGTAATCAGAAGGGCGCCAACGAACCCAGGCATGGTTTTGAAAAGAATTAAAAAAGTCACGATTTTGGCCAAAATTTAAAAAAAATCATAAGGGTATAGCCTTACAAAATGATCAAATTTGGCCCAAAAATGACACTTCTCAAATTTCAGTTGGGACGCACATTTCGGATTCCCGTAGCCCATAAGCTACTTTTCATGAAGTTAAAAGTGGCATTGAATGGAGTTTAGGCCCTTTCAATATTAAAATAATATTCGAAATTCTTTCATATTAATGGTCAATTTTTGCAACAAAGGGACGGATTATGAGATTATTATTGACTGGAAGGTAATCAGAAGGGCGCCAACGAACCCAGGCATGGTTTTGAAAAGAATTAAAAAAGTCACGATTTTGGCCAAAATTTAAAAAAAAATCATAAGGGTATAGCCTTACAAAATGATCAAATTGGCCCAAAAATGACACTTCTCAAATTTCAGTTGGGACGCACATTTCGGATTCCCGTAGCCCATAAGCTGCTTTTCATGAAGTTAAAAGTGGCATTGAATGGAGTTTTAGGCCCTTTCAATATTAAAATAATATTCGAAATTCTTTCATATTAATGGTCAATTTTTGCAACAAAGGGACGGATTATGAGATTATTATTGACTGGAAGGTAATCAGAAGGGCGCCATCGAACCCAGGCATGGTTTTGAAAAGAATTAAAAAAGTCACGATTTTGGCCAAAATTTAAAAAAAATCATAAGGGTATAGCCTTACAAAATGATCAAATTTGGCCCAAAAATAACACTTCTCAAATTTCAGTTGGGACGCACATTTCGGATTCCCGTAGCCCATAAGCTGCTTTTCATGAAGTTAAAAGTGGCATTGAATGGAGTTTTAGGCCCTTTCAATATTAAAATAATATTCGAAATTCTTTCATATTAATGGTCAATTTTTGCAACAAAGGGACGGATTATGAGATTATTATTGACTGGAAGGTAATCAGAAGGGCGCCAACGAACCCAGGCATGGTTTTGAAAAGAATTAAAAAAGTCACGATTTGGGCCAAAATTTTAAAAAACCATAAGGGTATATAGCCTTACAAAATGATCAAATTTGGCCCAAATATGACACTTCTCAAATTTCAGTTGGGACGCACATTTCGGATTCCCGTAGCCCATAAGCTGCTTTTCATGAAGTTAAAAATGGCATTGAATGGAGTTTTAGGCCCTTTCAATATTAAAATAATATTCGAAATTCTTTCATATTAATGGTCAATTTTTGCAATAAAGGGACGGATTATGAGATTATTATTGACTGGAAGGTAATCAGAAGGGCGCCAACGAACCCAGGCATGGTTTTGAAAAGAATTTAAAAAGTCACGATTTTGGCCAAAATTTAACAAAAAATCATAAGGGCAAAATGATCAAATTGGCCCAAAAATGAAACTTCTCAAATTTCAGTTGGGACGCACATTTCGGATTCCCGTAGCCCATAAGCTGCTTTTCATGAAGTTAAAAATGGCATTGAATGGAGTTTTAGGCCCTTTCAATATTAAAATAATATTCGAAATTCTTTCATATTAATTGTCAATTTTTGCAACAAAGGGACGGATTATGAGATTATTATTGACTGGAAGGTAATCAGAAGGGCGCCAACGAACCCAGGCATGGTTTTGAAAAGAATTAAAAAAGTCACGATTTGGGCCAAAATTTAACAAAAAATCATAAGGGCAAAATGATCAAATTGGCCCAAAAATGAAACTTCTCAAATTTCAGTTGGGACGCACATTTCGGATTCCCGTAGCCCATAAGCTGCTTTTCATGAAGTTAAAAGTGGCATTGAATGGAGTTTTAGGCCCTTTCAATATTAAAATAATATTCGAAATTCTTTCATATTAATGGTCAATTTTTGCAATAAAGGGACGGATTATGAGATTATTATTGACTGGAAGGTAATCAGAAGGGCGCCATCGAACCCAGGCATGGTTTTGAAAAGAATTAAAAAAGTCACGATTTTGGCTAAAATTTTAAAAAATCATAAGGGTATAAGCCTTACAAAATGATCAAATTTGGCCCAAAAATGACACTTCTCAAATTTCAGTTGGGACGCACATTTCGGATTCCCGTAGCCCATAAGCTGCTTTTCATGAAGTTAAAAGTGGCATTGAATGGAACTTTAGGCCCTCTCAATATTAAAATAATATTCGAAATTCTTTCATATTAATGGTCAATTTTTGCAACAAAGGGACGGATTATGAGATTATTATTGACTGGCAGGTTATCAGGAGAGTGCCAACGAACACAGGCATAGTTTTGAAAAGAATTAAAAAAAGTCACGATTTTGGACAAAATATTGGTCTATTTTTGCAACATACGGGCGGATTATCTTTGACTGGTAGGTAGAGTGACGTCATTATAATGTTGGTTATACTTTTACACACTACTTTCCCACTTAAGGGCAGATTATATTAAAGGTTACTCATATTGTGATACTTTGGTTTTGATATACAGTTTAAGTAATAAAGCCCACCTCCTCCCCCCCCCCCCCAAAAAAAAGCTCTCCTATTCAGTTTAGAATTCAGGCAGAATGATAAATATACTATAATATTGTCTCAAGCGAAAAGTTTTTAGTAGACATACTTTTTCGTAGGACAACTTAAGAGTTGTGAATGAATGTGATGGTTTGTCCATTCAGTAACGCAAAACACAATGTGATCCTTTGGTTTCTGCTCGTTTTAGTAGTATCCCTAAGGAATTTTTCTTCTTCTTTTAACTAGTCTCAAATCAAAAGATGTAGGGGAATCTATTATAAATGTTTCCCTTTCTCCATCCCATCATTCCAAACTTTCAAGTAGGTGCAATGACTCTGAAAGAATGACACAATGACCAATTACTGAACTTGTCAATGAAAAATGTAATTTACATAATTAGAAATGAAAAATATTTCCTCAGTTATAAGATTGGACCTGTTAATTAATCATACTTGTGGTACAAACATTCCATATATACTTACGTTTGAACGATTGGCATAAACGGCCCTTACATTTATTAATGTTGCTGTCGCCTACTTAGTATCATATGCTACAATTTAATATCCAAAACTCCCATGTATGCTCAACGACACCTTTGCTCTTCCACCAGTCCAAAATTGTCCTAAGATATGTGGCTGTTTCAATTGTTTCACATCTTCATTTTTTTGCAATATTCAGGGTTTATCAGATTATGGGGATATGTGAGAAATACATGTAAAACATGTCAACCAAAAAAAAACATCAGAATGTATTTATACCAACTCCTTGATTAGAGGATACATTTACTTTTTTAATATGTAATAAACTCTAACATCCAACAAAATAAGTAACCTCTTGTTTTCTTTAAGCACTCCCTAGGAGGTAAGTGATGAAATCTTCCTTACTTCCCCTTCCTCCCACACCTGTATTTTATTTCAGCCAATAGCTATACCAAATCAGTAACTGAGTCCACTGTTGGGGATGCTGAACATTTTATACTCTGTCTTTGTGCATGAGGAGTGGAAAAGCTCTTCCTTCCTTTCACATCCGCTGGCCTCATGACCAAAAAGTACTCCTTGAAGCTTGACACCAGCTCTCCTCCACAAGGGATCTTTCTTTCTTAAATCCATACTATGAACATTAAAGTCATCTGTCTCTATTGTATTGAATCTCAACAACCCATCATTGTAATATGTTCAGTATTATCTTTAATTCAATTTTTTATTTTTTTTTATTTCACTTTTTTAAAGACATCCAATTATTTTCTCGCCTGTCATCAAGCATCAGCTGAGAGTCTTATTGCAACAACCTAGCAGCATAAGGTTTGCTAAAGCTTTAACCTTGCATGGCTGAATTTGTTAGGTTGTACACTCTTCATCCTCTCTTCCTTCTCTGTTCTTCATCTCTCATCCTCTCTGTTTCCTTCATCGTCTTCATCTTCTTCTGTTTCACAGCTCTTCTGACATCATTTGACCTCTCTCTTAGACTTTGAACAACCTCTCTCTTCGACAAGCCAGCTAACAAGCTAGATTTTACCTTCTCCACGCAGTGGGTTCACTTCACCCACCCACTTACACAGTGCTGTTCTTGGTCACACCGGTTCATGGACATCATCATCATCAGTTTGACAGTGGCCTGTCCAGTCTGGTCTGAATTTCCTTTTAAAATGTCATCTGTACCATCTGCGAATGCATCCTGCACCTCCTCATCTTCTTCGCACTGGACTACGAGAGTGTGACCTCCTTCTTATTTCCCTGTGCCGGTCTCTGCGAGAGTCGGTTCTCCGATCGACGTCCTTCCTCTCTTTCCGCTTGTCGTCGTAACCACTTTTTCTTTCCGTGTCCTGTCTGTTTCCTTTCTTCTTCTCTTGCGGTGACTGTTTGCGCCCCTTGTCGCTTTCTGATTCGCTACCGTCTGACTCTGAGCTGCTACTACTCTCTGAGGAGCTGTTCTCCCCAGACCCAGATCCACTGCTGTGGCCTCTTTGTCTTTCTTCACTTTTCTTCCTTCTTCCTCCACTGTCCTTCTTTCCCCTGACCTTCTCACCACCTGCCTCTTCACCCTCGTCACTTGAACTGTCAGCTCCTTTCCTCTGCAGTCCTTTCTTCTTCCTTTGACCATGATCTCCTTTGCCCCTCTTCGTGTCTTCTTCCGAAGAGCTATCACTTCCCGATTCGGATGAACTGCTTCCCTCCGTCTCAGACTTCCTCTGTCTTGATCGCCTCTTCGAATCTTCTTCCTCCTTTCTTCTTTGCAATGTTGTCTTTATCTCGTCCCTCTTGCCTTCCTTCTTTTCAACCAGCCTGACTATCCTTTCTGGTTTTCTACTGTCATCTTTCTTCTCTTCTTCATCTTCACTTTCTGATGACTCTGATGAACTAGACTCTGACGAGGACTTGCCCTTCTGCTTCTCCTTCTTTTGGCGTGTCTCTCCATCATCACTACTGCTGGATCCAGACGAGTCAGAATCATCACTGTCTGAAGAACTTTCTCTTTTGGAAGATTTCTTGGACCTTCTGTTTGTCTGTGGTTTCAAGTTTTTACTCTTTCTTTCTTCCAAGCCACTGTCATCTGAACTTTCTGATTCGCTGGAAGATGACACCTTCTTACTTCGTCTTCGACCGTTTGCGGTCATCTCTTCAACTTTTCTCTGCAGTCTCTCGACTTCTCTGCGATGTTTTTCAATACGTGACCTCCTCTCTCTTTCTTCTTCTTTTTTCTCTCTTCTCCTTTCCTCTGACCTTTCTCTCTCTCTCCTCCTTTCCTCTGACCTTTCTCTCTCTCTCCTCCTTTCCTCTGTTTTTTCTTTCTCTCGTCTCATTTCCTCCAACCTTTCCCTCTCTTTTCTCCTTTCCTCTGACATTTCCCTCTCTTTTCTCCTTTCCTCTGACCGTTCCCTCCGCTTTTCCTTTGACCTTTCTCTCTCTCTTTTCCTTTCCTCCGACCTATCTTTCTCTCTGCTTCTCTCCTCTATTTGTTCCCTCTCTTCTCTGCCAGCACCACTCCTTCTATTCTTCCGACCATCAATTTCTTCCTCATCGGAATGTCTTCCTCTTCTATTTTCTCTCGCGTCTGCATCACCTCTTTGTCTTCTATCGGGTAAGTCTCTACCATCCTTTCTTTCTCCTCTGGGTCTGTTCATCTGTCTTTCACCTCTCTCATCCTGTCTCATACTCCACCCAACGATTTGGTCTTCGTTGTTTCTATTTCTCTTTCCTTGCCTCCGATCCTGCATCTCACGGCTGTCTTGTTCATCTTCCCTGCCAACAATGTCTTGCTTCCCTGTCTCTCTGTCATGTCTTCCTCCTCTATTTTCCCACCTTTCTCTGCTCCCTTGCTTCCCTTTATCCTTCTGCCCATCTCTATCCTCCTTGTCGCTTCTCTTAGAAGATCGATTTCCACTTCTCTCTTTGTCTTCGAAACGTAAGCTGTCATCACGATTACTCTTTCCCTTTCTCTCCTCTTCACTCTCACTATAACTTTGATCTTCATCTCTCTCCACATCTTTTCTCTTATCTTCCTTCCGGTCGTTTCTCTGGCTACGTCCCCTTTTGTCCTCCTCACCACTGTCCCTTTCCATTCTCCTCTCATTTTGCTGACGCTCCTCATCCTTCCTTCTTCCTCCTCTGCTTTCATCTCCTTCCCGACCAACACTTCTATTCCCTTTGTCGTTCTGTCTTCCGCTCTTTGATTCATCCCTGTCTGTTCGTCTACCATCCCTACTTCTCCTTCCATCATCCCTCTCTCCATTCACCATCAACTCATCCCTCCTACTGTTCATCCTCCTATCTCCTCCTTTGTTTCTCTCCTTGACCTCAGTATGTCCTCTACCGTCTCTTCTCTCAGCCGTGTCATCATCAGATTTTCTTCTCTCGTTTCTCTTTCCATCTTTCCTCTTTTTCCTGCCATCTTCCTTCTTACGTCCATGTGATTCTGCTTCAAGTCTGCCATCCTTTCTGCTCTTTGTAGAATCTTTTCTTCTGTCTGCCCCCTCTCTGGATTTTCCTTTTCTCTTCTTTGCCTTTCTTTCATTACCACTCTCTGAAAGTAGAACAGAAGATAAAAGAGATGCCAATGGATAACATAAACTCATCAGCTATGCTGATAGAATGGAGATTTACACAAACCATGCCAACTTTCAGATACCTAAAAAGGAAAAAATAATTCCTGAGGAGACTACCAAATTAGACTGACTTAAGAAATTAGCTATCATTTATAACATTTATCTTGAATCTGTATAATTCTCGTATGTGGAGGGCAATTTTACCAAACCTCCATAGTATTACTCAAAATCAAATTTGCATCTACTCGATAACCAAAAGAAACGCTAAATTGAAGATAGCAAACATGTTATGTTTAACACTCTAAATTTCCCCTAGACACTTTAAAATATTCGAATTATCACATGTAACAAAGCAAATTCCTAAATTAGCAACTTTTACATCACTGCATGAAAACAAACTTAACAAGGCAAGATAATGACATACAATGTTATGGCTATTAGAGAGTTTATATCTATGTGTCTTAGGACCTTCGAAGTTCACTGCTGGAACCATGTTTGAAATTTAAAATTTAAATTATTATTATAAATTTTTTTTTTTTTTTTTTAAATGTAAAAAAAATTATTTTAAAATCATATAAAATTATAATTATAATTAAAATTTAAAACCAGTTGGTTATTTCCCATTTCACTGGCATTCCACATTTGATCTGACATGATCAGCTTAATAGAGCAGTATTTCACAAAAAGTTTATGGTCAATGTACTTTGACTATCTGACCGTCAAGAGCATATCTTATGCCACTAATTATGTAACAGTATAGTAATATATAAAGTATTTACACCAAAGAAAGTTCATAATTTAACAACTACCTTTGCTCAAACTTACTTAACTCAATTTTTTTTATCTTCAAAAGACACATTTATTTTCCATTTAGTACTTAGTGAGAAATACTTGGTGAGAATACTTGAGTGAGAATACTTGAGTGATGATTACTTGAGCAAGAAACAAGATGATCACGATAAACTGCTGTCAATTTATCGGCGGGAAACATGTGGCTATATTACTTGGAGATTGCTCATCATTGGGATGTGTGTTAACTTGTGGCTGATATTTCAAGTGAAGCCCAAATGAAGGACCTGAATCTTGCGGTTTTGAGCAACAACAATGGACAATTAGTCACTGCCTGATGGAACAGTTAAAAACTATAGCCATTAAAGATCAGTCTCTGAACAGAACTCACTAAGAAGACCTGTAACTTCCCATAAATATGCAAATTCAACATAATAAACTTTAGCTCTTTTTGACTGTAATTATTCAATCCTTCAGAGTCTGAAGCTCTCATTGAGCGCATACTGTATCCTCTGCAGGTCCGTAAGCACACAGAATTACTGGAAGGGAATATGGGTGTTCCTGGGCTAGATAGGTAACATGGGTAAGATATCAAACACTCACAAATTCAAAAAGTTTCAAAAAGGGGAAACTCCCCACAGATGACCTCCATTTTTCTATGGAAAAAGCGCTGTTTCAAAAGAAGTGTAAGTTTTAGATACATTCCCCACACCAACTCCCCCACCGTGATCCTCCCCATCCTCCTCCACCTTCTCATCAATGTCAAACGTGTGCCTCTCACTCACCAGATGCGCTACTCCCATCCGATGAGCTAGAACTATCATCTGAACTACTGCTATCTCCCTCCTCCTCCTCCTCTGACGACGATCCACTGCTAGATTCAACGGCTTGATGTTGCTGCATGATCTTCTTCTGTAGGTCAGTTAAATGTAGACGTAAATCCTCCCTGTAGAAGATCAAGTAAGTATAACAAAAAGTGCAAGAAATTACAGACCAACATTTGATGAGTAATACACATTCATTCATTCATTCATTCATTCATTCATTCATTCATTCAATCATTCATTCATTCATTCATTCATTCATTCATTCATTCAACAGGTAAACATTTGTCACCCGTCATCTCACATATTATAATAACTTGCTCTGTGTATCAGATTTTACTGCAGATTTTACTATATATTTGTAACGTTTTGTTGTAACGTCTTAACCGACGATTCTTAAAGTAAAGAGATGGATTAAGCTTCAATAGTTTCGTGTGTTGTATGTTCAGGGATGAGCATGCGGTAAAAAAAGAATCACAGAACTTTGCAAAAATTGCGGTATAGGCTCCAGTTTGCATATGATACAGTGTGTTAGGATAATAGTTTTTGTCCCCGAGGTAGAAAAGAAACCACAGATATTCCGCGAATTCGTGGTAAAAGCTCATGACTGTATGTTACTCTGAAGACTTAAAAGAGTTATAACAACTTAGACCTAGAAACAGCAGTGCCAATAAAAACAGTCCTCGTTTACAGAAGATGCCACACCAAAGATGTTTCTGAATTTTACATTGTCAGACAACCTCTACCGCATTCAAATTGCGACGTTTAAATTGTTTTGGGGAGATTATTCTTATGACAAACTTTTCTGTTCCCACAGATATATGGGAACTGCTTGTTAAAGGGTGTGAAGACTCGCGCAGAAAGAAACGTCTCATGCCGGTAATCTGACCTAGTTCGAATGAGGTGTAACAGAAGTGTTAGACACCACCATCGATCCCAGAAAATACACACACACAGCTTGCTACCGTCAGTAATTAGACACTAGTGTACAGTCAACACATACAGCTATGGTCAATACCCACAGCACAGTACACATAGCAGCAATGGACATCTCAGCAGGGAGTTGTTATGGAACTCCCTGATCTCAGGTCCAGGTAAAAGATAACAAGGTATCACGTTTCATTACTGTCTGCATTTTGTAGCGACAAGAAGAAAACTTCACTTGCAAGTAATGGAAAGTTAACTTTTTCAGGTCACGGCACGCGGTTTGGGGCGAGTCTTCAATGCCTTTAAGTCAGTGACAGCTTTTTTCATAAAAAAAATTAATGAAGAAAATTTGTTGTGATTAACTCAAAGTACTACTGATACATAGCTCATCTTTAAATTAAATTGTCTCACACAGAAGGGGAAAAAAAGGCCATCAGCAAAGCTATGATTTATGTTCCAGATGACTTTGGAAAACTTACGTAAGACCTCCAAGCCCTATGGACGTGAAGAAATTGATGGAGAAACGAGTATTGGCAGGATTATCTCTTGGCATGAGACCCTCAAAGAAGGGTTGTAGAGTGCTGTAAAAAAATCAAACAAATAACAATAATTTAAGAATAACATTTTAGCTCAAAATTACTGACATCATTCAAATTTGTTTAAAAAAAAAAAAATCAGGGGGCCTGTTTTTTTTTATCCTAGCAGGATCTTCTTCAGCACCTGCTAGGGCGAACGTCACAAACCTCTAACTTTGTTAGAATACATACATCGGCTATTGCAGTAGATGCACTCTCCCTCTTTTTTGGATCTAAAATTGTCTTTTTCTCTGCCTAGAGAAGACAGTTTTCACCATTTCTGTAAGCAAACTAAGATATATTAAAAGTGAAAAGATGAATCGTTTAGGTATAGAGCCACAAACTTTGCTCATTCAATTGGTAGTTCATGAAAATGTAGAAATATAGGATAGAGAAACTCACACATCCTTGAGTCTCTCGTTCAGTTTTGGTAGTCCCATGTACTCCGAGAGTTCTTGAAATAATATCTTGATGAAGATTCTGCTGGAGGAAGTGGTCTCATGCTCGTTCAGATGGATACAGTGCAACACCTGAAAGGGAAAACCCACACAAAAGGGTGGTTAATATGTTACCCTACAGAAAGAGTGGTTGATATGTTACCCTACAGAATTTATATTTTGTCCCTCCACTGTTTATCTCCTACCTCTCCTCTTCCCCTGTTGGTTTCTTTCTTTCTTCTCTCCATCCCTTGTCTACTAATCCCCTTACATCTATCTCTCTGTGTTCACCATGCTCATTAACATGTCTGTATCCTGCTAGGATCGAAACGTCAGGCCAACTTACTTTTATACATTCTCTTACACAGGCTCTCTAATAGATAAGCAGTTTGCTAACAGTTTGATTTTATTTAGAATTTATTTAACATAGAGAAATTCAATTCTCTATCGGAAGAAGGTTTGGATTGTGTGTTTTCGCTTGTCCTGTAAAAGTATATTCTGAAGGTTGTTTTGGAATGTTTACACTTAAAGAATTAATTGAATCAAGGGAATAAGCTCTCTGAGCAGGTGCTGGAGGGAGGAATGAGGATGGGCACGAGTAGTGACATGGTTACAAGGTGGTATTGGTGTCTGAAAGGAAGACTTCCTTGTGAGATTTTGGAGTGAGAAACTTCACTCTTCCACTTAAATACTAGCGTATTCAAAGGGCCAACTTTTCAACAGTTCCTCTAGGGAAGAACACATCTTAACAGCATGGATGAAATGCAACAGAACATTAAGTTTTTCCCTTTATTGCCTTCTATGCAGACAAGTAAATATGTCAATTGCTTGCTATATTCCACACATCCCTGCAGCTTCATTTTTGTAGCAGTCTCGTGATTTTTCCTGTAAATCTGGAACTTAAATCAAATTAGAGCAAAGTTGAAAAAAACATTTGCTCCATATAACCAAAATGCAATTCAAGATTAACCAGCTCAATCTATTCTACTTAATAAGGGTATCAAGAACAATCAGCTTTTCCAAGATGTTATGAAAATTAAATAAACAATATTACAAGTGCTATAACTCATGGGATTGATTTAAAGTACACATATATCTTGTGCACATAGAGTACACATGTGGTAAACATATATCTGTACACTGAGTACACACATATCTAGCACATATAGTGTACATATGAGTACACATATATCTTGTGCACATAGAGTACACATACATAGAGTACTCAAATATATAGCACACAGAGTGTACACACAGAGTACACATATATCTAGTACACATATATGGTTCACATATATGTAGTACACATACATAGAGTACACACATATCTAGGACACAGAGTACACAAATATCTAGCAGATATAGTGAACACATAGAGTACACATATATTTAGTACACACAAAGTACACTTAGAGTACACGTTTATCTGGTACACATATATCTAGTATATACAGAGTACACACATATCTAGTACACAGAGTACACCAATATCCAGCACACATAGTGTACACATAGTGTAAACCTAAAGTACACATGTATCTGGTTCACATTTATTAGTACACACAGAGTACACAAATATCTAGGACACAGAGTACACAAATATCTAGCACATATAGTGTACACATAGAGTACATACATCTGGTTCACATATATCTGGTACACACAGTGTACACTAATATCTAGGACACATAGTACACCAATATCTAGCACACATAGTGTACACATAGTGTGCACATAGGGTGCATAGAGTACATACATCTGGTTCACATATATCTGGTACACACAGAGTACACTAATATCTAGGACACATAGTACACCAATATCTAGCACACATAGTGTACACATAGTGTGCACATAGGGTGCATAGAGTACATACATCTGGTTCACATATATCTGGTACACACAGAGTACACTAATATCCAGGACACATAGTATACCAATATCTAGCAAACATAGTGTACACATAGAGTACACATAGGGTACACATATATCTAATACACATAGAGCACACATAGAGTACCACATATATCTCCTTACCGTCCACGATATACCATCCGTGTAGAATAAATGAGCAAACATTTTGGAGACGTTCCTAAGCTTATTGGTATCCAGTCGATGGCAAGTGGAGTACTGTTCTGGAAAGATGCTCTCGTAAGCGGCGGCATATTCTCGCTTCAGCTGACAAAATCTCTGTGGAAGATGGGCAAAACCATGTATGTTGTAAGGACTTTTAAACCTAAATACCACGGTCATCATTAATCTTAGCAGAGCCGAAAACTGCAAGGAATAGATCAAAAGGAATAGACTTCCTCATCAGTTCCCCTGTCCATTTTTAAGTAGGTGACCTGAAATAAAGGTGAGAATCTCAAATGCAAGTTTGCAAGTGCAAGTTTGATTTTCATTTAGTATAAATCCATTCACCTATCAAGATAAGAAGTTCTTCTTTAAGTTTCTTCTACCTTCACGTCTTTCCGTTATCTAATTCCATTTTTAGTCTCCTTGTTCTCTTCACTCCTAAATCTTGTTGTTAATCTCCCTGCCATCCCTATTTTATTCCAAGTTTCCTTTTCTCTTGACACGTTCAGTTTGTTTACTTCTATTAATATGTTTGACTTTACCAAATAACAGACTGTTAAAATTTATTCACGCCTGAAAATTTCTCAACTTGCCAAAAATTTATGACACCATCATGAAATTGTGTAGAAAAGCCATAGTTTGAAAGCTTGGGAGTAGGACGACTGGGTTTTCCAGAGGAAAATGGAATGTAATGTGAAATGATCTAACCTGTGCCAAGAGGCCGAAGAATTTCTCGTAGGTCCTAAGCTGTGCGCAGCAGTCGATTATCATCAGGCATATTTCAGTCTGTGGAACGAAGAAAAAGAGTTAATGTTACGGATGTGTTCAGAGGAGACTTCCCTCCATTGAGAAACCAAATAAAGGCTCTGTCTCTTGCGCGACAATATTAAAGTGTTGCACCATAATAATAATAATAATCATAATAATACTTATTTATATAGCGCATTATACTGGCGGTCTCAATGTGCTTTATTAGAAACAAAATGAGTACAAAAACTCAGCATAGTAGAACAAAATTGCGTGGATTTTATCAATGCAACTAATGGCTGAAGCGATACCATAGTCCCTGGTTCAAGCAAATGTAAAACGCAGAGAATGTGTAACCAAAATCCTATCGGTACTGGCTACCATGCAGCTCCACAGGAACATAGAATAATGTAATGTAATACTGGAATCAATTTTCTATTTTATAATTTTTCTTTTTATTGCCATATTATAAAGATTAAAAACATTCTTCCAAGTGGAGGATTGTTAAGGTGAATGCTAAAAACACACAAATGACGTCCTACCAACTTGAAGAGGAAATAGCTTCAGGTATAACGTTTGAAAAGAAGTCCTCTAACCTTATTTTAAAATCTACTAAATAATTCGCCATTTTACAAAAAGTCCAATTGTCTCAATACCACATTTTATTTGACTGAATGACTTTGAGAGGATATTTTTGTTACCTCTTGACCTGGTTTGATCTCCATCCTCATCATCTTATGAGCGCATTCTTCAAAGTCAAGACTGGACTGCACGGTGAGATAAACCGTCCTCCTCAGAGCAGTTAGGTTTGTCTCGGTTTCGTCCTGTATTTCCATCTTCTCTGTCACTTCTAAGAGAAAATATTACAAATTGACAGACAATTTAACCGAAAAGAACATTCAAATGTGGTTTTATTTTATTTTATTATATTCAGCAAATTATCATTCTTCATCTACATACAAAAAACTTGCACATATAGAGAAACATTTAACATACAAGATGGAAATATACTCAAATGCATCAAAAAGAAAATAACATGCCAAGGATAACCCTTTAAGCTAAAAGCTTATTTCCAAAAGGGTCCTTATAACCTTAAAACTAGAGCACCAATGGTGCAGAAGCTCATACCTTTTCGAGCTGAAGAATGTAGGGCCCACAAAACCAATTTTGGGCCCATGAGGGATACCCCCCCCCCTCCGTTAGCAGAATCCTGGCCACACCACTGGCTATGATTCCTATTTTCCCCTTTAAATCCTATTTTACCCGCTCTCTCAAACAATACCACTGACCTACCCTATTAAACTTTCTCCCCCTCTACCTTAGCAGACATAACAAGCACTCCCTACAAGACATAACTTCACAAGCTGCCTACATACCTCAGGCTCAAAGACTTCTAAGAATCGGCAAGTGCTGATTGGCCATAGGGCTCTCATGCTTACAGTTCAACAGTTAATAACAACTCCCAGTCCTGCTTTAATTCCACTAACAGCCTCTGCAGAGCTTAACCACAAATGTAAACAAACACTGCAGAAACTGGGAGACAAATTAAAGGAGCTTTGGCAAAAAGTGAAGGCTCAGATTTTTTTAAACAATGGGGATTAATTGTAATTAATTAACTTTTGACCAAAAATTTTTAGGCATCACCTTATTCATACACAATCCAACAATCATCAGTTCAACTTTGAATATGATCCATCAAAATCTTGAGGAGATTGAGATATTTGAAAATATTACAAAGAATGACCTCCGATGACCCCCTAAATGACCTTTGACCTCAATTTTCCGAACACCCCTCGTAACTCTCATCCCGAGGAACATTGTGACTAAGTTTCATTATAATTGGCCATACACTGTACGAACAGGAGCAATTTGAAAATATAGGGCCGCGGCCCAGGCCACAAAAGACCCCTAGTTGATCTTTGATCTCAAATTCATGAACACCCTGAAGGTAAAACTACCATAGTACTATCGTGACAAACCCTCAACATTGTACCATGGAATCTGTAGGAGAAGAAGCATTTTGCGTATTTCCACAAAATGGCCCATTACGGCCCACAGGTGACCTTTGACCCCAAATTTTGGACCATCTCTGATGGCCCTATACCCAATGGTCCTTGTGTCCAAGTTTCATGAAATTCCATCAAACACTGTGCGAGTGGGAGCGGTTTTACCAATTGTTGACGGATAGAGTGATAGAGTGATAGAATGATAGAGTGATAGAGTGATAGACGCTGCACTGTAACAATAGCTCACACCAGCATGCTGGTATGAGCTAAAAACAAGATAAGAAATTTACTATTAAAACACATAAAACATGCATACCATCACTGTAAAAAATAAAAAGATAGAAAGATGGCTCATTTAACACAAAGTTCAGTTAGGTTAGGTTTTTCACCCTTAAGATGCAGCGATTTAATTTTGCTATTCAATGATCTTTCACCCCTAGATAATCCTATCTTTACTAATCCCTGATTAATCTGCTCCTAATCTTACCTCCTTCCTCTTGGTCATCGTCGGAATCCTCTCCGCTCTCATCGTCGTCTGACCCGCTTCCGTCGGAACCGCTGCTCTCTTCTCCTAGAATCTCAGCTCGGATAGCTTTGTACTTTTCTTCATTTTCCAGATACTCTGGGTCGTGCTTGAAAATATCTGCAAAAAAGGGGAAAAAAACAAATGACAACTTAATTAGGGATGAATTTAGGTAGAATTTTAGTCTCGATATGTCATGGTACGAGAAAAAACGGAAACATTTCCGTGCTAGAAATGTTCCAAGAGCTTTCCTGGTTTTCAAGATATTCACTTTAACAATATACTAAATCTCTGGAATGTTCCTTTTAAGTTTTTCGCCGGCTCCTTGGGGCAGGCCGCCGATGTAAATGTTAATCCGTGGTGTTAAAAAATTCTGGTGACTGAACCAAAAATATGTTCTTTTAACTTGCTATAAACAACTAGACACATTTTTTATGACATTCAATACCATTTGAGCCTTGACAAAATTTGGAACACTTTTGTACAAACATGATATTATTCACAACAAAAAAAGGTTTATATTTCCTACTGACTTTTGTCTTGAAACTGAGGAACAGACCTCAGCGTCATTGCGTTAGACTACATAGTCCAGCCGCTGTGATTGATGTGCCTCTGATGTTTGAGGGTCAATTTCTGAAAACTTTAAAGTGGTTATAGAAATGCTACCAGCAATGTCTTTTCATCTTCGGTCTACATTTCATCAAAATAAATATCTGCGCCCTAAAATTGACTCCTTCAGAGACACTGTGATGAGATTTATAACTACTTTGTAAGCCAAGGTTTGGAATTCTCGGAGGATTATGTTCATGTTGGGAATTTCCACTTAACTTCACCATTGATGTTATAGGTTAAACTCATCCAGCAAGCCATGAAGGTTTTAAGCAGCCCATTCAAACTCACAACTTTGAAGCTAATAAAGTATGAAAGGGAACGACACATATAATAACATACCACAAATATAATATTGTTGTAGTGATTCGTAAAACCAGTCAGACAAATACCACAAACTTTACCAAAACCCTGTAGAAGAAATACATATGAAGTGGTTATATTTTCATATCTCATAATTTTGAGATTTTTGTGGATTTGATTACTTTACTTTCATAAAATAGGAAAAAAAACAAGCTTCTCTGTAAAATCACTGTTGTGCATTTGTGAAGTTATGTCTGACTGTTACAAATCACTAAAATAATATATTGTGCTCAAAGCTGTATTTTTCAGTATGTGTTTTATGATGAAGACAATGTAAACACCTACAACTCACCTCCTACGAATGTCGGTATTAATGACACCCTACCGAATGTCGGTATTAATGACACCCTACAGAATGTCGGTATTAATGACACACTACCGATGTACGGTATTAATCACACCCAAACGATGTACGGGATTAATGACACCCTACCGAATGTCGGTATTAATGACACCCTACCGAATGTCGGTATCAATGACACCCTACCGAATGTCGGTATTAATGACACCCTACCGAATGTTGGTATTAATGAAACCCTACCGAATGTCGGTATCAATGACACCCTACCGAATGTCGGTATTAATGACACCTACCGAATGTCGGTATTAATGACACCCTACCGAATGTCGGTATTAATGACACCCTAACGATGTACGGTGATAGATTCAGAGAGTGACTTACTCAGCAGGTCTTCTGTGTCGTAGTTTTCCTCCAGCGTGAGCATGTGCGTGTACTGGTCCGATTCCTCCACCAGTTCCAGACCATCTGCTATGGCTGGAAAGTCCTTGAAACCGTCCTTCCTGTTGGCAAACATCACCTCCACCATGTACTGGACTCGTTTGTCTATGGCAGCCTCGTGCAGAATACTTCGAGATCGTTCGAATATCGCTGGAAACAAAGTCACGACGAAAGGCATATTATTTATCAGCACCAGGAGACGTAAACAAGGATACAAGCTTAACATATCTCTGGTAATGTTAAATGTTTGCTTGAAAAAAATCTAAAATATCCAAAGACTCTATATGTCTTTCGTGAGATTAATACAAGTGAAACACTTTCAGCTTCCGTTCAATGTAGCATTGACTTGTTTCATTTTCCAAAAATCGCAGTAGCAAGGGATTTATTCAGCTCCTAGGATTACAGTTAAAATTGTTTCATTTAAGCTTCTTCAAGAATGAGATGTAAAAGAGGTATACATAATGACAAAGTATCATTCCCGAACACACTCCGTATTCTTATACAAGCAATTTGCAAACCTAAAACTTTAAGACATGAGTATGAGTTTAATTTTGTCATGGAGAAAGACCTCAGATGTAGTTATGGACAATGCTTTTTTAATATTTTTTTTTGGCACTAGATCACGTTTTTGGGGATTTTGAAATTTTACTCTAAATTGGGCTATAAATGAACAGAAATTGTTGACCAGCAATTTAATACTAACCGTGAACTCCCCGAGGGGTCACTTCTGATAGCTTTTGGCCGCACTCCTTCATGAATCCCACGGCGATTTCAACACTGTCGTCAGTTGGGTTCTCGAGCAGAAGGGTAAGTATCTCCAATGCTAACAATTCATGGGCCTGGGGTAAAGAGAAACAGTCAACATTTCAATTGCGCCAGCAAATTTAACCTTTCCAGGGATGTGCCCAGGATTTCTGATCGCCGTCCTAGGGTAGGGGTCTAAGGGGGAGGGGTGTCCCCTTCCCCTTTGAGAAATTCTTCAATTTTTGAAGGTGCTCAGATGCCAAATGCTGGCACTTGTGTAGCTTTTTAAGCACATACACAAGTACTAGTTTGCTAACAATTTACTTTTTTTTTTTTTTTTCATTTTATGTTGAATATATTGTTAGGAATGTCGGGATTTTAGATGAAAATAGTGCTGGGCGGGATTCACGATTTTTAAGACAGTTCTAGGTGGTAATTTTTAGTGCTGGGCGGGGCAGCCCAGTGCCACCTAGCGTGGGCACATCCCTGCTTTCATTTGTTCAAATGCTTCAGTAGGTTAGACATACATTATATGTATATGTATACATATAAATATATTTATATATAAGTGTGTGTGTATGCCTGAGTGTATGCCTGGAGTACCAAAAAGATGAACACAGGATTTGTGGTAAATATTGCAATAACTGAAATCATTTTATCTTATCTTTTCCTGCTAGAACATAAACTGGATGCAAGGTTCAAAGTCAAAAGAAACTGAACAGCATATGTAGATACCAAACAACAATGGCATTTCCCAAAATGCTATGCAAATTAACTCATTAATATTCATATATTAAACAGACTGTACCAAAATAGCAATGTGCAAACTTAAAATTTCACAGAAGGTGGCAGATTTTATCCATGACTCATTTTACTTTGCAAAATTCTACATTCTTACCACTTGTTGATTGACGAGGTGGGCAATGAACCTGGTAGACGAAGCGCAGAGCGTTTTATCGTTCCTTCGGAATCCCTTCTTGAAATTCACAATGAGGCGGCGCAAGATGAGGTCGACGTTCTGTGGGAACTGCAGCAGAAAGACAGAGGAAGATATTACCGTAGGAACAACGTAACTACAATATCGCCGAGTCAACAATCCTATCAATTCGTATCAGTTACTATCAACATCGATCAATTTGTGATGCACATAGATAACATAACCATCTTTCCACCTTACTCTTACTCCCTGCCTAACACCTACAAGCTGCAATTGAAGAAGGCAGTCCACCATGACAAATTGATATGATGTTACCTTAGAGCAGCCAGGACTTACTTTTCCCCAAGGCCCTCATCACAATCACTACACACAAAGATGGTGGCATAATACCCCTGCAAGAATTCCTTCTCATGTATTGGATGTTATTCTCATATCATACTTTATCACGGACTGCCTCATAATTCACCCAACCTGGTCATATTCTGTCTACAGGAAAACCCACATTTCAATAAAAAAAATGGGAAATGAATTATTATTATAATTATTATTTACCAAATTTATATAGCGCTCTGTTCATGCTTAAGCATGTTCAAGAGAGCTTTACAATGACAACAAAATGACAAAACCCTTAAAATATGAATATGAAGAATAAAATTGACACCGCTTAAATATTAATATAAAAAATATATATATATTTATTAATTAATGTTTCTTCATTTCTCTTTATTTATGAACAGACAGAATGGGACATAGTAAGGACGGAAGCCAAGAAGGGTCATCACAAAACTAAAATCTCACCTTGGTGTTGATGACAGCGACTAGGCCAGCGTAGACGTGGGTGAAAGTTGGAGCGGCTGTCTGTGCTGTGATGACGGACCGAGCCAGAAGACCCCTACAGAAGAGAAATAATAATAATAATAAAAAGTTCTTATACTTACAATAAAGTCTCGCCGCGCTGTACAAAAGAAAGTGAAAGATATGTACCCAATATACAATAAGAGAAAACATAACAATTATAACAATGAAATCAGGTGTGTCTTCAAAACAGTTTTGAACATCTCCACAGACACGAGATTCTTTATTTTGAGTGGGAGTTTATTCCAAAGGAGGGTTGAGGAGTACTGGAAAGATCGCTTGCCATAAGATTTAGTGGACACAGGGTGCATTGAGAGCAATAATTGGGTGCTAGAGCGAAGACGGCGAGTTGGGGTATAACTTTGAACAAGTTCACGCAAGTAGTGTGGCGCAATACCATGAATAACAGGAGTACCTTGTAATCAATACGCAGTTTGACAGGTAGCCAATGAAGGTCATGAAGTATGGGGGTGATGTGAGAGACAGGGCTAGTGCGAGTGATCAGCCTGGCGGCAGAGTTTGAATGTGTTGCAATTTAGCCAGTTGACTATCAGGGAGAAAGGGTTCATACTTGACAACTCATACTTATAACTGAGATATCAAATAACATCACAAATATCCATCAATTGTGGGTTGAAATGAATACAAAAGACCTTTGCAAACGATTACATAAAATCTACAGGATTAACCAATATTTGGTTGATGTCCGTCAAAGTTGTGATCATACCCATGAGTTCACTTGCATAAGAAAGCAAGTCATGCCCCCCCCCCCCCCCTCCTGCATAGATACTGCATAACTCAGTATGAAAACCACAACTAGATGGATTTCAAACAGCTTATGTCATACTCACATTAAGTTTCACTTAAAGTACTTTTCAATGAAGATACGTGAAAGAGGTGAAAACAAAATACTAACACAATATTCCTCAAATTTAACATATGAAACCTTGCTTTGGGCCACAGGTCCCACAGATAAACTGTAATAGACCTACAGGTGCTGTTAATTCAGTTGTCCGATATAAATGTAGCCAAGTAACAAAGAATGACCGATATGTCCTCTGTAGTCAGAAATGTGTAGGTTTTGTTAGCCAGTAGAAACTCCCATGATTCGTGTGGATCATAAGCCAGCCAACCACTATTTATCTCCATATTTCATATATCTCTACGGTGATTGAGGGTGATACTAATTTATTGTTTTACCTATTTAATTTAATGAAAAATTTAATTAAAAGAATGAAATTTGGTGTTAACGAGCAGTCTTCTGTCAGAAGATTTCCAAGGCTGATTCTAGTTGTCCGAATAGAGATTTGGTCGTCTGAGATGATCCGAGGACCGTTAAAAAATTTTGGCCTGATTGCCGCCATCGTTTTATATGAAGATGAAAAGAAATATTGAAATGCTGCAACCAACCTTCCTCTGACTAAGTTGAGCTTTAGGATCTCCGGTATGATAAATCCCATGTTGGTGATGTTGGCTTTGTTTACGATACCATTTATGCTCTTCTTGAGTGCCTCCCAGGCTATCCTCTGATAAGCCACGCTGTGTAGACACAAAAACGAGTGGTTTCAAACATTAACAGATTCCTCTTTTAATAAATAACTTGATTACCCATCACATGGCATACAGTAAAACATTCAATATTCTGACCTACATTGAACTGGTTGTCCAGATCTAAAAATCAAAATATCCGAGCTGGACCCCTGGTCAGCCGTAAAATAAAACCTTGAATATCTGGATGTCCGCTATCCAAAATGATAGATTTTCCAGATCCCATTCCCAAACAATCAGTCACATGTAACAGTTACGTTGTTCTCATATTAAAACAGTATTCCACCGATAAAAATATAACCTTGAATATCTGGATGTCCGCTATCCAAATTTTAAAATTGTCCAGATTCGATTCCCAACCATTCAGTAACATTTTATAATGGTCTCAAATTTAAAGGGAAGTATATAACCGTACAAGTAAAATCTTGAATATCTGGACGAGCCTTATCCAAATTATTCGTTGTCCAGATCTGATTCCCAATCTATCAGTACCAAGTAACAGTAACACTGTTCTCATATTAAAAGAGTTTTTCACCGTAAAAATAAAACCTTGAATAACTGGATGGCCATTTTCCAAATTTTTAGAATGTCCAGACCTGGTTTCCATACATTCAGTAATGAGTAATTGTAATACTGGGTCTTAGATTAACAGAGAACTCAACCTTACAATATAACATTGATTATCTGGACGTTTATCATTATGTAAATCCTGAATCATTCAATTCGATTCCACACATCCAATATACAGATCGGATTGGTTCAAAGTGCCAAGAAAAAAAACTTGCTTCTTTAAAGAAGGTTTAGTAAGAATCCCACCTTGTTTTATCTGTGATCTGGTCTTGCATCATCTTGAGTCTGGCCGGAGGGATGTAAGCGCCGCCCGTTTTGGAAGTCAAGAGATCGTCAATCTTGGGCTTCCTAGGAGGAGGGGGTGGTTCAGCCTCATCTGGGGCTTTGTTTTCCTTCTCCTCATCTCTCCTCTTATTTCTACGGTCTTCTCTCCCGCTGTAAAAAAACATGAGCAAGATCAAAATAAAATCTCAGTCAATAATAATAAAAATACATAACTTTTATATAGCACCACACAAACTATGAAATAATTCTTGTAGCGCTTATATAAACCAACATTCCCACCCCTCCCCCCCGCCCTCTGCCCTGCCAAATCCAGTGAGGTATCCATGTGGCAATAACCATTTGACCGCCAATATGTCCAATATTGAAAATTATTGCTTTCCACAAATTTCAGATAATAGTTTAGCTGTTTCTAACCTTTGACCTTTACAGGTCTAATTTTACCCTCAACTTTGATTGTTGAGGACTTATGCAGAGGCAACAATTGATCCTTTTTGTGACCCCTATATCTCCATAAATTGTAATGACACCACTGTGGTTAATTGAAGACAATAAAAGCTGTGATTACATTACGGGATAAAACGCTGCACTGCTGTGTTCAACAAATAGAATACGATCATATATTGATTTTGAATCTCAGCACGTTCACTTTAGACCCTGTGCTCGGTTACGAACACTCTGGTCAAGATCAACCAACGGCAAGTTGAGTGAGGTCTGTTTATTGAGAAGAACATGAGCAAACATTTTACCCCCAGCGCAGGGTCTGCTCCTGTGCCAACCCTGTCTATCACTGCGGGATCTGATCCACGTTGATCCGGTCTATCACTGCAGGATCTAATCCACGTTGATCCTGTCTATCACTGCTGGATCCAATCCACGTTGATCCTGTCTATCACTGTGGGATCTAATCCACGTCGATCCTGTCTATCACTGCAGGATCTCATCCACGTTTACACTACAAACCACAGCTGAACGCGGGTTCAACACCTGCTTCGTTCTCACCGGTAAACATGGCCCTATGCCACTTCATAACTCCTTTCTTTGCTACATACAGAGGAACGTAGGGAAATGTTGAAATAACAAGAGTTTACATATTATATATTACCTCTCCCCATCTCGTCGGTTTCCTCTTCTGTCCCGGCGATCTCTGTCCTCTGGATCTCGTCTCTCACTACCAAAATAGAAACAAAGAGAAGATAGTTCAGCTTTCAATAGTGACAAAGAATCTTCGCTCAAGATAAGAATTTTATAACATACATCAGAATTATATACCATATATCAGAATTTTACAACATATATCAGAATTTTATAACATATATCAGAAGTTTATAAACATATATCAGAAGTTTATAAACATATCAGAAGTTTATAACATATTTCAGAATGTTTTTACATGTATCAGAAGTTTATAACATATATCAGAATTTTATAACACATATCAGAATTTTACAACATATATCCGAATTATATAACTTATATCCAAATTATATAACATATATCAGAAGTTTATAACATATATCAGAAGTTTACAACATATATCAGAAGGTACAACATATATCAGAATTTTACAACATATATCAGAATTTTGAAGTTAATCATCGGTAAGCTTACTCAGGTGAATCCTCCTTCCTTCCTCTGTCTCTTCTCTGGAATCTCCGCTCTCTAAACTTCTTCTGGGCGTCTTCGTAATCTTCCGGATCCTTGTCCGAGTCCCCGGACTCCCCGTCTTTCTTCGTCGCTCTCTTTTCGAACTTCTCTCTGGCTTTGCTGTAGTCTCCGCCAGATGGCGACGGCGTGGCATCTTCCTTTGTCTTATCTTTACTGCTTCTGAAAAAGAAAGAAAAAGTAACAAAAAATCAGGAGGGTTAAGGAAATGTCAGCCTTCATATGTCAGCCTTATATAGGTCTCTTTCACCCTTTTTTTCTCCACCCCTTTCTGTCTTTGTCCTTGTCTAATTTATTGCATACCCTAGCTCTTCCCTTAATCCTCTCCACTGTTTATCTCCTACCTCTCCTCTTCCTCCGTTGTTTTCTTTCTTCTCTCCATCCATTGTCTACTAATCTCCTTACATCTATCTCTTTGTGTTTGCCATGCTCATTAACATGTCTGTATTCTGTGCGTGTATTTGTCCTTTCTGTTAAACTGTTACTTGTCATTAAGTCATTTAGCATATGAAGAAGGTCCTGCTAGGATCGAAACGTCAGGCCACCTTACTTTTACACAAGCCTTAATATGTCACAACCTTTTTAAAACAATTTACCGATGTCCAAAGGTTGGCACGAGCAAGTATGTTACATTGCCACCCGGTCAGAGTTGTCCCTGCCCTACCTGCATTTTTTTTAAATTTCCATGTACCTCTCCACCGACAGGGAGAAGTAGGGCTTAGTGGGAGACGTTGTTCGCAGGACACAATGTGGGCAACGAACAATTCTCTCATCTTGTCTTGAAAAATACTCAAAAATGATCAAACTTGCATATTCATATCTTTAAGGGATTCTCAGTCTTGATTGGGCTCCAGTTTTTTCTTGGAGTAGAGAATTTACAGTTTCACATCATGTTTGCTGTTGTGGAGTGTTACACGGAAATAACGAAACATGCACTGGCAGGGTCAAACGGGGTCAAACAGAAAGGCTGCAGCAGCTGCGAACCCTACTCAACTAAGATGAATCAATATAATAAGAACAGAGATCATCTCTGCTGTATCTATTGTATAAAACTGCACAGCACAAAATATTACATCCTACTCAGCCTGACTGCAGCCCCTCAGCAGCCTACTTAGGACACAGTACCGCATTGATTGAACTGCTTTCTGTCTTAGCTTGAGAGTTACACAAGTTGTCCGTATAAATAGCCTTCCTTTCTTAAGTAGCCTTAGATTAGATTAGATCAACTTTATTAAACTACGAGGGTAATTGCATGCTCGTGTAAAACATGATATGAGATACATTAAAATATGAAAACCCAATACGTACAGTATCAAACAATTGTAAGAATATGAAAACATAAGATATTTTATAACATGCAGTAAAACAATATACAAAGCTCAGGACAATGGCAAGAGAGTACAGTCGAAACAGAAGAAGAACATAATTTATCCCAGCAACCTGGTAACCATAAAGGCAATGCACACTTACTTGTCTGACTTCTGTCTGTCCTTTAACTTCTTTTCATATTTTTCTTCAAACTTCCGGTAACTTTCTTCAGATTCAGCTTTCCTGCAAGAGAGAACGTGGACAAAAAAAAAAGATCTGCAACCGCTGTTTTGAAATTAATATCTTCATCAGGTGTAAAAATGAAATCAATGATCACGTATTGTTGGGAGTAGTACATCTCTATCGATACCTATCACTGTTAGGTATAGATATGTAGCATAGTGAAGTATTAATGTGTTATGGGTTGCGGTTGTGGTGGTAGAACGGTAGTAATAGTGCATTAGTAGACATGAATAGCAGTGCAATAGTACAGTAGTGAAGCAGTAGACATGCATTAGCAGTGAATTGGTAGTGCAATAGAAGTGCAGTAGTAGTACTAGTAGTAGTAGTAGTGCAGAAGTACCAGTGCAAGTGCAACAATAGACATACATTAGTAGTGCATTAGTAGTGCAGTAGAAATGCAGAGGTAGTAGTGCAGAAGTACTAGTGGATTAGTAGTGCAACAGTGGACATACATGAGTAGTGCATTAGTAGTTCAGTAGAAATGCAGAGGTAGTAGTGCATAAGTACTAGTGCATTAGAAGTGCAGCAGTAGACATGCATTAGCAGTGCATTTGTAGTGCAGTAGAAGTGCAGTAGTAGAAGTAGTATAGAAGTACTAGTGCATTAGTAGTGCAACAGTAGACATGCATTAGTAGTGCATTAGTAATGCAGTTCTAGTAGTGTAGAAGTACTAGTGCATTAGTAGTGCAGCAGTAGACATGCATTAGTTCTAGTGCAGTAGTAATAGTAGTAGTTCGATAACAATTGGCATTGAAGGCAATTATTCTGAATGTATTAACACATCTCATTAGGAAAGGCTGAACATAAATGAATTAACACAAAGCCACTCATGTTTACGAGACAGCAGAATCGACTTGATCCTTTGCTGTTTCATATTTTTCTCTTACATACCATATCTCTCCCTTTCTCTTCTTGCTCTTCCTGGTTTTGTCTTCATCTGAAGATGTTTTGTCCTCATCGCCATCACCTTCTTTCCTCTTTCTTTTGTCGGACTTGTCACTCTTCTGTTTGTCTGTTTTCCTGTATAAAGATTCAAAAATCTGAGATTGCATTTTGAATATTAGAAGAAAACTTAACTGGTCATCTCCAATACATCAGACTTGAGTACCTTCTTCTTTTTGTATTTCTGTCAGAGATGGCAGGATATAATACAACCTTAGTGTAAATATTGTTCAATGGATATGAGTGAATATTTGACAAATATATATTATTTGACAAATTATTCAACAAATTATTTGACAATTTATATGACAAATTCAATGGCTATTGGTAAATATTTGACAAATTCAGATTATTTCAATTTGACAAATTATTTGACAAATCATATTTGACAAATTTATATTACCTAGACATTCAGAGAAGTCTTGTTAATTCACATAACATTCCACTTTCCTTGTTACGAATCAATAAAGTACCTAATATACTGTACAGCCAAACCAACTTTCCCGGTTGTACAGTTGCTTTGATATACAAGTTTCCATGGACAAAATTCTGAAAACAGATAGATCTATGTTATGTCCTGGTTGAGTCTGTAGTGCCTGTAGGAAAATAAGGACGGAAACTCACTCTTTCTCTGCATCTGGTTTATTTAAGATGCTCATCATCCTCTGTTGCTTCCACGATGTGCTGTCATCACTGTCAGAGGCTCTGCAAGGAAACCGACACACACTCTCAATCGTACAATAAAGGAAAAGGAGCTAAGCAGTGGCCATGTCAAAGGTCACTAAATGGCACATATAGCGGAGAAAATTAGGTAACAGTTGTAACGATTGTCTGAGTTGACCAAGTTTCTGCTTGAATAACCAAAATCAGCTTCAAGGTTGTCCAGTTATTTTATTTTGCACATCAAATGCAGATTGCATTATAACTACAGTGTACACTGTAAATATCCAAAAAAAAAGGTAAAATGATAAATCTGTATTGTACCATCCCCTCTCACCCTCCCCCCCCCCCCAAAAAAACAAAATTATCAAAACTGATGTTCTATCCACCAAACCTACACGTCTTTCTTACAGTGTACAGATTCGTCAATGTCATGTTGCTACCATTTTCATTGCCACAAGTTTCAACCAGAAAAAAATCATTAAACATTTGTCCTGGCCATTCTTGTGGATGGGACCATGAAAGTAATTTTAAGGGTGAGATATTTCAAGCCAATGTTAGCCTCTCAAGCTCTATAACTACAATAAACTCAATAACTACAATAAAACTGGACATGCTTAACTGTAGTACCATAAACCAACAGGAGGCTGAATGGTTTGGGGGAAATAGGTGGGAAGTAGTTGGAGATTGATTGTCAACAATTGTAGGATCCTCTTTCAAGTCTATGCTAAGTGTATCTGCAAATGCATGGATAGATATGAAATTATATGACACTGCACTGTATGTGTATGTGTGTGCATGTGTCATTAATATCATGATAGATATATGCAGGCAACAGAGTAGAGAATATATTGGATTTGTGCTGTATCTTGCTGTACCAGGGCTCAAGAATATGTAGCTAAACAGCACTGTGAATTTATGTCAATCTCAAGATATGTCTGGTCCTAAAAGTAGAACTACAAGGTTTTGTTAACCATCCCATGAAATTTCCTCCATTATAGTTCAAATGGGACAAACGTTACGGAAGAAGGAGATCCAGTTTCAAATAGCTCCAGACAAGTTTGAAATTGTTCCAGAGATACCCAACATTTTACGTTCTGGGAAGCTGTTTTTGGCTCCAGATGAGGAAACCTTATGTTCAAGCCCTTTGCTGTGCAGAGTGGGGTGGGGAGGGGGGATGACAGTCTGTAGGAGAGACAGTGGATGTGGTGGGGATTGGGAGTAGGGGGTGGAGAAGAAATACAATCAAATAGGGCAACAGGACGGAATGGCTGTGCCACTAATTGTTACAAATGGAAGGAGAAATTGTAAACATTTACATGCAATTTTACATTAAATGAAGGTTATATCAGAATGACGGTGTCACCTACTTTTGTTCCTCAAAATCAGACTTATCACCCGCACCAATGGAGAGCTCATCTTCTGAGAACTCTCTGCTTTTATCCTTTTCTTCACTCATGTTGAGCGACTTTGCTGAAAGAGATTTGATAAGTGCAGTCATGTATTAAATGTCAAATAATTTACTGAAAATTCTTGATTCATTTCGAGAATAATGGGATGAACAATGCAAAATCTTTATTGCTGTTAGAATACCACAAATAACATGCCATCATTGTGTAGGACTGTAAATTTTACCAAATGCACTGGCTACACAACTAGAGAAATCACACACATCACTGAAGTCTGTAACTTGTCAAAAATTAAACTTAAATTCTTCATTTTTCATGGAATGAAGTGCTTTAGGCTAATGGCAAAGGAATAGCCCAATTTGATAATCCTTGACAATTTAAGTTTCAAGGCAATCAACTTAATTTATTCATGTTAATTCAAGCCAAGGAGTAACTATAGAATGCAGGGCCACTCGATGATTCTATCTGAGCATCCGGATGCAGGGATGCTCAGTCTCACCCCAGTACGTATGTGAGTATAAAATGTCAAAGTCCAAGTTCTTTCTTTTTGAGTGGATGCACGGATGCTTGGATGCGAGGTCAAAAATTTCCTAAGTCCTTTCCTAGTACTTCCGTGGTGGATGCGCGGATGCAGAGTCAAAATGAAATACGTGATGGAATTTAAGAGGGTGTCATACATGTACGGATGCCTTTTAAGAACGACACACTATTGATGTGGAATATCTTCGTACAGTACAGTATTTGAAATATGTGATGGTATATAGGGAAACTTTCTAAGTCCATTCCTAGTACTCCCGGAGTGGATGCGCGGATGCGGAGTCAAAATGAAATCCTTGATGCAATTTTAGAGGGCGTCATACATGTACGGACATGTACAGACACACTGCGCATCCGGATGCTGGGAAGAGTTAATGAATGGCCCTGTATTCTATAATTGTACTACCTTTTGAATATATGGCCACTCATTGTTCCTATCGGCAGCAATATTTCTTTGATGTTTCCTTGTTTCGTTACTGTGGCAAGATACCCTAGCCTAGGTAGGCAGATGCCTAACTAAGTTAACTTACTAAGTGACAGTACACATAAAGTTATTTGAACTTAGCCTAACCTAAGTTAGGACTTAGGGGCAGGCATAGCCTAGTTAAATTTCTCAACTTTAAACATTTACCATGTTCGCTTACTACTGCAACTTTGATATAAAATATCTTCCAGTGTCGTTAAGATTTTGACCAATTAAGCGATCGCATAACCAGTACTTGCAGGACAGTGTTGTTGCCTGCTGTGTGATTCACACAGTCGCAGTCACCCAATTGCCCTTGTCATGCGTTGAGTAGAAATAGCGTAGGTTTAGGTCTATGCAGTAATGTACGTATGGTAGGATATACATCGACGAACAATGTTCACTCAAGTAAATTATAAATACCTTGTATAATGTGACGGTTTGAACAAGTTTTTTAATCTTATTAACATTCAATCGATTTAAAACATCTTGTCTCAACTGATTCTTGCACTTTCCTTCAAAAGTAGTAAATCTCGGTCCGTTAAATGTTTGCAGCAATTTGAGTGTCTGTTGGATGGACGTTTTAGTAACGCAATGAATTATGCAAATATGAATATGCATATCAGTCGGTCTCAGCTTCCTCTCAGCTGTCCGTTCGCGGGAATTTAATTGTTAGCGGGAAAATCCTTTTATAGTAGGATTATATGCTGAGTCTATGTGTTTATCAGATAGGTATAGCTGCTGAAATTACTACACGGAACTACTTAAGAACAGCAGTAGACTTTGTTCGTAACTAAGCTAGAGTTGAGGAATAACGTAAAATCTGCAGTGATTTCAACAATCTGAATCAAAGAGGACACACCAGCGCCGCAGTAACAGTTGCATCGTAAGTCTTAGAGGTAATTGCTAAAAATTCACCAACATTGATTAGCTGACGCAGCGTTAGGCTAAGCGTATACAGCAATATACTAAGTAACATACATTAGGAATAGGAGTGGACCTAGCGTAGCTGTTACAGTGTAGTGTTACTCTAGACCTTTACAAATGTAGCAATACTGCAACTTTGCAAGTACATGAAGTAGCATGAGACTAAATTTGTGCCAGCCCTAACTTCAATTAGTAGTATTGTCCTAGGCTATGTCCCCTTAATTTCTTAGTACTTACAGTACATCATCTGCGGCTTGGCTATATTATTAGTATTATTAATGCTATTTGCGAGGCATAACAGTAACAAGTAACAGTACTGTCAGTAGCACCTTCCTTTTTTGGTAGCCTATACTGAGGTGTTGCTAACTTAATTTTGTCTTAAGGGACGTCCAGGCGCGTAGCCAAGAATTTGCCAAGGGAGGGGCGAAACTGTAGATTCGGCACTGCAAACTATCTAAGCAGAGCGCCACTATGGTTGGCGTGAAGCGTACAAGAAAATTTTGGCTGTAAATGCCTCCCAGATCGATGGAAATGGCACTTCCCAGGCTTTGTAAGTTGCATTGTAGCATTTGCTCTTTTGAAAATACTAGCGATATCATAAAAACATTAAAAATTTTTTTTTTAAATACTCAAGGGTGGGGGCGGCTGCCCCCTTCGCCCCCCCCTTGGCTACGCGCCTGGGGACGTCTTCTGTGGATTTGGTGTTCCTGTTTCCTAGGAATTGGGGTTTGGTGCTATTCTTTGAAAGGTTTTGGTACAACAAGTTCACTTGGCCAGCTATTCAGTGACAAAGAATACTTTGCTCTCACCCTTTTTAGAATATGGTAGGAACTGAGGTACATGCTCATCTGTCAGAAATGGCAACAATGACACATGTGGTTCATCACTAAGTCCTCTCTGATAATAGATATATGTATATCAGGCACAAACGGTGAAATTGTGCAACTCTCCTTACACTGTAAAGCTTTGCTAAAGTTCGTCAATTAAAGCTCTTTAATCCTATTTCGTTGATTCTCTTAATAAATTTGACATTATTCTTTGAGTTTATGTAGGCCTAGATCGTTGATTTTGGATGACACACCTGCCTTGCATTTTGATACTCATTTAACATTCATTTGCAAGAGAATTGCTTCATATAAGCCAGTGTTCATCTAAGAAGTAAAATCATATCACATGAATATGATTGCAAATGACCTTCTGTTGACCACCTAACCCTTTGGAAATGTTAAACTACAGTATAGCCTAGCCCAGTTAGGCTAGGAATTTTCATAGGCATGATTTTACAGTGATCACTGTAGGTTCTTTTTTATTCTGCCCATGGGCCAAGTACATTTCATAGAAGAACTCTCCAAACACTTGTAAGGAAAAGTGATTACATTGTCTGACCTTGCAAGAAAAATAGGGAAAAAAAATTAAAAAAATATGCTACTGTAGGAGTATATCTCTCATGGCAGTTTCCACGCAAGTCCAACAAACAGAAGGCCAAGATTAGTAGTGTTTAACTTGGATCTTTTCATGGTAGCTGTCTCTTGAATGTCACCCAGCTGTTATAGTTTGTACACTTTCTCTTTTTCTTCAGAACAAAATCAAAATGCCAATCACAACAAGGTCCAGGGGTCAGGTTCAAAGCACTTTACAGTTTAAGCAGAGAAAGTCTCGAGGATCAGGTCTCAAAGCCAGCAAGAATGGTATGGAAGATATTTCAGAGAGTAAAGGGATCTCTAAGGCAAAATACCAAAATACATCTGACAGAGCAGAAGTGAAACAAGAAACAGAATGCAAGAAGAAAAATGAGCTGCCAACCTCACCAAGGAAAAGACCACACTCCAGAGGTCAGTTGTGATTTAAGGCTGCACGGCTTTCCACTATAAGCCTAACAAACAACAGTAACAATCTCGATGGTCTAAATGAAGTAAATGAAAAATTAAATTGGCAACACAAACTGTCAATTGCAACCTAGTTACTTTTATTTTTAATGGTGAATCGCATTTTTACCAATTTTTACCTGTCCCTTCACTGTTGTATTATTGTGTATAGAACACTTTTGAAAAGTAATTTGTCGACTGTTTTCACAGGAATTCTTAATCTTGATTTATCTTGGTACAGTACTTGGTGTCGTGCAACTCATACATGATATGTTGAATTCTTAATCTTGATTCATCTTGGTACTTGGTGTCGTGCAACTCATACATGATATGTCTTTTTCCTTCCAAGCGCCATTTCACATTCCAAATTTGAGTTAAACTGTTGAATTGAAAGCCACCCGACATGACAGTTGTAATCCAGTTGTTGCCCCCCCCCTGTTTGTGGTCGCTTAAGCATCGTAAAAATTACTACTATGATTATTATTATTTCATCTGTCGTCTGATATTTGTGATAAATTTACGTTTTGAATTTTAGTGGTTGTTGAGGAGCATCCCCTCTCTGCATGAGTTGTATCTGTTTGTCGTGTCTGTTTTCTTGCATTCCTGAAAATAGACTAGTATTGTTCCTTCACTCTGCATTATTTGATTATTTTTGTATTTCAATATTTCTTTCAGCTTCTGATAAGGAAAACAAAGATATCATCTTAAAGTCACCATGTAGCCCAATCAAGATCATGAAATCTTCTCCACTGAAGTCACCTTTAAAAGGATTGAAAAACTTGACTATAACCGGTAAGGATATTTCTATCAGTATATGACGGTGAAATGACCCTTTCTCTTGACCTCTTGTGACGTAATTAAAGAACACGCTTCTGTCATTCAATCACCATATGGGTGCTGAAGAGGTGAAATACATGATACAAGGACAACTCTCAGACAAAGCTTTGACTCTCCTTCAAGGGAAATGGTCGTCAACTCTCAAGGTTTTACCCAGACTGGCATGTTCATGTAATGCCTTACAGTGGTGTCCGGCAAATCTCACTTGCAAATATCTTAAGACTGCTGTTACAAAATAGAGTTATATGGAGTTGGTGGATATTTTTCAGGCCCAAATTTCCAGATGTTTCGGTGGATATCGTCAGGTTTAACATGTCAGGTTGGGTGGTGGGGTTTGTGGGATCTGTGGCTGATGACATTGTCTTGGCACTACCATCAACGTGTGGAATGGTCATTGAAAGACTTGTTGTAATTTTAATTCGATCCATTGTAATATTCACAGAATAATATCTGAAGGAGAGAAATATAGGACTTTTGTACACAAATCAATGTACCATCTGCCTTCTCCTAGCCTTTGTTATCTGTGACATGTCAAAAGTTATAAACAATGTCATTTGTGACGATAGTACAAGTAAGTTTTAAAAATGTGTCATCAAAGAAGCAAGTTGTGCTAACAGTCAACAGGATTTTTTCGTCTCCCTTAAAACTTGTGTGTAAAAGTAAGTTGGCCTGACGTTTCGATCCTAGCAGGATCTTCTTCAGAGGCTAATTGACAAGTAACAGTAACAGAAGTGACAAAAACACGCACAGAATACAGACAGGTTAATGAGCACGGTGAACACAATGAGATAGATGAAAGGGGATTATAAGTAGACAAGGGATGGAGAGAAGAAAGCAACAGGGGAAGAAGAGAGGTAGGAGATAAACAGTGGGGGGGGGCAAAGTGAGGATTAAAGGAACAGGGTAGGGAATAAACTGGACAGGGACAAAGACAGAAAGGTGTGGAGAAAAAAACTCATCATTGCCTCCAACCTTACCGTTACGACCGACAATGGTGATCTTTGTTTCCACTTCACACCTCTTGGCTCTGTTCCCCAGAATTTTGACAAATGTGGTGTAACTGTCTTTAATTTCTTGGAATAATTTGGATATTTTTTTATAGTTTTTGCAGTAGCATACTATTTTGCACCTTTTCACCACTCGTAAGAGAGTCGACTTTGAAGGCAATACAGTTGAAAATGATTCATTTCAACGTTTTTGACATTTTCAATTATCGCAATCTTCCCCTCTACAGATAGTCCAAATCAGTCTCGTTTTTTGACACCGAAGAAGGCTCCCAAAAGTCCAAGGAAACTCAGTTCTCCATCGTCTCTTAAGAAATGCTGGAACGATGACAAAGCTGAAGGTTGGTTAAGGCATCCATACTTTCTGTCTGCCATTCAAAGAAGAGCTTCATTTATTAAACTATTTATGTGCAAGAGTGGAGAGGTGTATCTGATTTACTTTTGATTATGACTAACCAGCTGTCCTTATGGCAAACTCCCATCACCAAAAAAAAAACCCATAAGAATGATCCCTGACTCACTTGTATCATGTATTACATGCCAACCTTGTCAAGCAATAATTTACTCTCGTGCATCCTCCAAACTTTAAAGGGATACCCTGCCAATATTTGTCTTAAAAGTACGATTCGTTAAAAGTATTGATTTTTGTGAGCATCAGTGCCCAAATTTGTTATACTTCCGAACTGCCTACAGGTCAAAACTACACCCAAGCCAAGAGGGCCCTTCACAACCTTGTCAAGCAATAATTTACTCTTGTGCATCCTCCAAACTTTAAAAGGATCCACTGAGAATATGTCTTAAAAGTACGATTCGTTAAAAGTATTGATTTTTCTGAGCGACATCGCCCAAACTTTGTTATATTTCCGAACACTTCTACAGGTCAAAACTACACCGAAGCCAAGAGGGCGCTCCACACGTCGCTTCCGGACCGACTGCTGTGTCGAGATGAAGAGGTTGAGAGCATCCAAGGTTTCCTCCACAGTCACATCGTGAAGAAGAAACCGGGCAGTCTGTACATCTCCGGAGCTCCAGGGACCGGAAAGACGGCTTGCTTGAAGTACATCTTGGAAGAGGACGAGGTGAGAGACAGGATTGGATCTCTACTAGCAATTATCATTTCCAAAAATATGGCACTAAAAATATGATTAATATGAATATTATTGAAGACCTATGGTTACAGAAGCTTTGAATACTCTGGAACAAGTTACCAGATCACATTCGAACTTGCTCTAAACTTTCTACATTCAAAAGTCTACTTAAGACCCATCTTTTCACTTGTTCTTTTGTAAATTAATCTGCTTTCTTTTTAAAGCGCCTTGAACCGTGACTTTTGTGTACTGATTTGGCGCTATATAAGTCTATCATTATGATTATATTATATGAATATGAAAAAAAATTGATGTTATTACCCAAAGCCCTCATAACCAACAGTACTTTACTGATTTATGGAACATACAGTATATATAAACATGAATAAAGATACATTGTATGAGAGAACATAAGAATTATAGTAAGCAGCTATTTTATTGTTCGGTATTGTACAAGAGCAAGTGTACAAATGATGTAGAAAGTAACTAAGCAATGTAAGAACAAAGAACAGGTTCATGTATGACTCGAGATGAATCGTTTTCTAGGAACTGTAGAACAGAACCACAGACTTGGCAGAAATCAAACAAAGGTCAAAGTCATTCTATTCTTACCACTCTCTTCTTTGAACAGGGGCCAATGGCCATGCTCCCCCCCCCCCCCTCCATCACCATCAGAAACTCAGACACAACACTTTAAAAAAAATACAAAGTGATAGAATATCCTATTAAGGGGTTTCCCATCACTAACCTCTAAATTACCATTCACTACATTAAAATTTACAGTAAAAATCACTTCAGACTTAAAAGCAAAAAGAAAATAACTCAACCCTGTTCTTAACTGGAAATATTTTCCAGTAATTTCAAACCTTTCTTGAGAAGTCCATGTATATATAAATCTCTTTGACAGGATTTGAAAGGTGTTAAAACGGTATTCGTAAACTGTATGTCTGTCAGACGGAGCCAGGGAATTTACATCAAGATTTTGAGGGAGATCGACGGGAAGAAGGACGACAGAATCAATATGAAAGATGCCCAGAGACAATTGCAGAAGAAATTGTCTTCCCCGGGACCGGTCATGTAAGTAGGAAAGATGTCAACACAAGCATCCACAGATTACGTTTCAAAATGATCTTTAAAGGCATTGAAGACTCGCCCCAAACCGCGTGCGGCCATCTGAAAAAGTTAACTTTCCGTTGCTTGCAAAGGACGTTTTGTTCGTGTCGCTACAAAATGCAGACAGTACAGTAATGAAACGTGATACCTTGTTATCTTCAGCTGGACCTGAGATGTCCATCGCTGTATTGTTTGTACACTGTGCTGTGGGTATTGACCGCAGCTGTATGTACTGACTGTACACTAGTGTTTAATTACCGATGGTAGCAATTAAGCTGTGTGTGTGTATTTTCTGGGATCGATGGTGGTGTCTTAATCTGTCTTTGCGAGACTCTGAGAAATTTGTAGGATGAAATCAAAACGAAGACCTCTAAGATGAATACCAAAGATCCGCCTTGATCTTCTTCAGTAATCGTTTTGAGAAGTCACCGTCTTTAATAGATTCACCAAGAATTTCGGCAATATTGATTCAGTCATTATTTACTTCTCTAATTACTAATAGCTGTATGCCTGTTAACCACACGCAGTAGGTGGTTTGGAAGCCGGCTGAAGGGTTGTCATTATGTGTGAAGATTAAATGGCTTTGGTCATAATGTCACATTTTTTCCGGTCCCAAAATTACAGGTTCCTTGTTAATAATCTGGCAGACACGTCATCACCTCTGAAGTGCAACTTTATTTTAGTGGTATTAGTAGTCTTGAAGTTAACTTACTGTTGTTTTTGTTTTTGTTTACAGATTGTTGGTACTGGACGAGATTGACCATTTGGACAGTAAAGGTCAGGAGGTGCTTTACACGATGTTCGAGTGGCCATCGTTACCGAAATCAAGATTAGTTCTACTAGGTGAGTTAAGAACACAGATATCAAAGTCTGAGCAAAACACATGTAGGGGGGGGGGGGTGGGAGAGTGGTTGATTATTGCTAAACTTCTGTTTAAATAAGGACTGCTTCATACATAAAAACCAAGGCTTGATTCCCACCAGCTGCAGCCAAAACCATTTACAGTAATGTCCTTATAAATCATTGTTACCGGCGGCAACACTGCAGTGCCCTATTAGCGAAGCTTTTGTAGGTGCTTTCATTACCTCAAGCTGGAAATTTTCCAATGACATTTGGTCTATTATGATCTAGAACTTGAAGTGTTTTTACAAACAAACTCACAAGTAATTCCTGTTTTCTATCTTTGCTGTTCATTTTTGCACTTCAGCAAAACTGTTGTGGTGCCTTTTGAGCAGGCTTTAGGCTTTTTAGCCATTTGCATTTAAGAGCTCAATTGAAAGGAATTTTGTTTATTCCCATGCATGTTAAAAGGTCATTGGAATATAAGAAGCTACTGAATTAATTCACTGTGTGGTTTTGTATTAAATGTATAGATCTTACCATATGCACGCTTGCTGGACATAGAGTACTCACTTATTAGGTATTCAACATTAAATCACCATGGTAACAACCCGTTTTTCCCCCTTTTCTCTAGGTATTGCTAATGCATTAGATCTCACAGACAGAATTCTGCCCAGACTGCAAGCTCGGCCTAAGTGCGCACCCAAACTGTTACACTTCCAGCCGTATACAAAGAACCAGATAGTTTCCATTCTACAGGACAGACTAGAGGTAAGACATGATTGTCTGTTGCAGACTATAATTGAGACTTGTTTAAGTATATTGCAGACTTAAGGTATGCCCTATAAGTCAGTGTTAACCAGTGGTACCATACTTCCAGCCATATACAAAGAACCAGATAGTTTCCATTCTACAGGACAGATTAGAGGTAAGACATAATAGTTTGTTGCAGACTATAATTGAGACTTGTTTAAGTATATTGCAGACTTAAGGTATGCCTTATTTAGTCAGTGTTAACCAGTGGTACCATACTGCAAGCCATATAGGAAGAACCAGGTAGTTTCCATTCTACAGGACAGACTAGAGGTAAGACATAATAGTTTGTTGCAGACTATAATTGAGACTTGTTTAAGTATATTGCAGACTTAAGGTATGCCTTATTTAGTCAGTGTTAACCAGTGGTACCATACTGCAAGCCATATAGGAAGAACCAGGTAGTTTCCATTCTACAGGACAGACTAGAGGTAAGACATGATTGTCTGTTGCAGACTATAATTGAGACTTGTTTAAGTATATTGCAGACTTAAGGTATGCCCTATTTAGTCAGTGTTAACCAGTGGTACCATACTGCAAGCCATATAGAAAGAACCAGGTAGTTTCCATCTTACAGGACATGCTTGAGGTAAGAACTGATGGTTTGTGCAGCCTACAAATTGTGACTTGTTTTAGTTTAGGATATTACAGACTTTAAAGTATACATGTCTAAATTACCAATGTTCACCAGTATTAGTATTACCATACACTGACAGAAGCAGTAAGCATATTTAACCCTATTTACGCTTATTTAAACCGATTAAACCCTATTTAAACCCAATTTGAGTCTAAATTGGCTCAATTAGGGTAATCCATGAGATACGAGGGTTGAACAATGACCCAGGATGAAATATAAAGTTGACGTTAGGTCAGTGGTTAACGCCGGTGCCTTTCATAATCATGGACGTGAAAATATGAATCTAAGAGACTGACTTTGGTCAGCTTGCGACTTTGATAAGCCAATGATGGCTTCTTCGCGAGTTCCTGCTTGCAGGAGGTTCTAAAATACAATACATACATTTAGGTTTCCTATATTTTGCATGTTTTTGTATCTTTCAGGCTACTGAGGGCAGCAGTCAAGTTCTTGACCCTGTTGCATTGCAGCTCTGTGCGAGGAAAGTTGCGGCAGTCTCTGGGGATATACGCAAAGCATTGGATGTTTGTAGGTATGGAGAAAAAAATATGTTTTACAACATGTTGTTGTCACACCTTTACATCACTATTTTAAAAACAGTGTTACCCTAAAATAGCTCATGTTTTCCAGATGATAATGGAGTTGTACAAATATGGTTTGATTTTAATATGTTTTGATGCTTTTACTAACTAGATACCTCATTTCAGTCATGATATTTACAATTGATAAATAAAAAGATTGATAAGTTATTGATAAATTAAACAGTGTTAATGTGCCATTTTGGAGAGTGGAATGGTTTCCAATCCATGCATACCCAAATTGTTGTCAAGACCATGTTTGATTTTCGTAATCAATTCAGTCTAATCCATGCTAATCATGATAATCCATGATATATCAACACTAAGATAAAGTTTAATGTTACATTATATGTTACATTTAAGAGTCATTATGCATTCAAACTGGATCTAAGCACTGCACACAAAGTCTGCGCTGACCGACTGAATTTAACCACAGAGACCTAGGTCGTGACCTAGTTGACCTCCGAACACTGACCCGCTTTCTATTAATGAGCAATTATAAGCTTACTAAATTAAATTCACTTTCAATGACTCATTGGATAGATAGAACAATTGTCTCCTATATCCATTTAACGTAATCATTCAATGGTATGATTTTTTACATATTTACCTTTTTTTATGTATTACTATGTCTGTTTTTTTTTACTATACACTTATATCCCATGTATAACTATGTAACTTTTTTACTATACACATATATCTCGTGTATTACTATGTAACTTTTCTTTACTATACACATATATCCCATTTATTACTACGTAACAATTTTTACTATACACATATATCCCATATCAATAAATGGCTATATTAAGTATAGACCACTCTACAGAATGGTCTATATAACCATATCAAGCCAAAGATATGGCTCTAGAAAGAATAGGTCACATTCAAACTTATCTACTTGTGATTGGTTGCATTCCATAACGCTCATCATAAACCACATAAATACATGTTCAGTTTTCCCATCTGAAGCCAAAGTGACTTCAAATGCAGGCATGAGCTTTTTCCACGAACTCGCGGAATATCCGTGATTTCCTATACCGCAATTTTGGCAAAGTTCCGTAATTTTTTTACCCCAGGCTCACCCATGAAAATGGCAAAAGCTTGTTCATTGTTATCCTAATTACCACCTCCACTCTGCCTGATATTTCCAAATTATCCATGTTATAACACTGGAATTGAGATAGTTAGATATTTAGGTTTTGTTCAGACAGACTGCATTCTTGTCAACGATGTAAACAAAGATCAGAAACTCCTTAACGTATGGCTCTATCCATCGCCCAGCCTCCCTTCCTTTGTAGCCTAAGTCTGTAGGAATAATCGCCACCTTTACTTTTTAGAGAATCTTTGCAATGTTTCTTTTTATTATCTTCCAGGAGAGCGGTTGAAGTCACTGAATCAGATCAGCGAACTTTGTCGGTCCTGTCTCCAACAGGTGAGTGAGACAAAATATCTTTTCTTGAAATTATAAAATAAATTAATAATTATGAATAAATAATGGCCTAAGCTATGTGGTTATTCCTGGATTTGTAGTCTACTCTAGATGAATATTAGCTCAAGATTGTTTCGTTCTAGAAGCCTCTGTCCTCATGTAGCCTTACGATGCGTCAGATGTTCAGAGAATTTTTAAAAAACAAAGGCTTTTGTCTTCTGATATCTGCACTAATTTCTGAGCCACTGATTGGTGGAACACCAGAATAAATATATGATATCTATGCACAACGTTGTCAGTATCGTTGTCAGTTGTCAGTATCGTATCAGTTATGTCAGTATCATTATGTCAGTATCGTTACGTCACTATTGTTGTCAGTATCGTCAGCAACGTTGTCAGCATACAGTTGTCAGTTTGAATGGTGGATCACAAGAATACAATGATGATATCTATGCACAATTTTTTCAATATCACCAAACGACAGCTTAGCTGTAGTGATATTGTCACAGGAAAGGGACTTGCTAAAAAATAGGAAGTTGTTGTGGAACAGAAAAATTGTAAGAATTAAAAAAAAAGGAATTTGTAACAGACTATAAAGTTTTGCTATCTTGGAGCACTGTTCAATGAAAGTAATACGTTTTGGCAGTAACGTGACAGAAACATGACAACCACAGTAAAGCACTGAGAGTAAAATGGCTCCATAATGGAACATTGCACTAATGTGCTTCAGTTAAATTTATTAAACATACCAGCCATTCGGGGGCTGGAACACTGCAGTTTTTTTTTTATCTCTCACTTAAAAATACTTTGGTAGTACATTTCAAAGTAATCTCAGGGAAAAAATTGAGTGCTAAAATTTTGTTCAGCATTCTTGAAAGGTTCAGAATTTTGTCTCGTAAAATAATCTGGTTCCTCGCGTACAAAACAGCTATAAATGATAAAAAAAATACGTAAGCAAAAGGTGGAGGAAAATATGAATGTTTAGGTGTTTGAAAGTCTTCATAACTCGCCCCTCACTTCTACCCCCCTCTCCACTTAAAGATTTGACAGCTGTTGCATCTAGCCTTTTAAAGACATAATCCTGGACTTAAATATTTTAAAACTGTTGGATAATGCTTTTCTGTATCATCCTGTTGTAAAATCCCAGTATATTTTTTCATCTGTTTTTAGCTCCGAGGCAACCTGGATCACCAAAGAAGTCACCGAAGAAGAAATCGCAGAAAGTCAACCTACAGACAATTTCTAGTGTACTAGGAGAGGTGTATGGGTCCAATATAGTCTCTTCGAACAACCAATCACAGACATTTCCACTTCAGCAGAAGCTGGTGATCTGTACTCTACTACTGACAGTGAAAGAAGGCAAACGACGAGAAGTTACACTAGGAAAGGTGAAACATAGTCTTGTAATTTATTGTATACAGGGATGCCAGAATTCCGGCTTTTCCAGATTTGAAATTAAGTTCCGGCTCCACACACGATCTTTCCTTCCCAGTTGAAACAGACATTAGTGTTTTCTGCGAATTTCTAACTATTATCCTAACACACTGTAGCATGCGCAAATTGGAGCCCATACCGCAATAGTTTTCACTGGATTTTCATAAAGTTCCTAACATTAGCTTAGATAGTCTTTGGTCCCCACAACTTTCAGGCCCTAGGGGCAAACCCTGCTGGCATCCCTGTGTATATCTAGTAGCCTTGTATGATGTTACAGTGAAGCATTAAAATTAAAATTCACAAGACGTCACATTATGTTTCGACATGGGCAAAAAGCGCCTTCAGTTTTTCTTTTTCTTTTAGGAAGGTGGGTGGGGGGGTAGGCGAAAGGAGGATTAAAAATGGATGCAATTGTGCCATTTCCTACACCTCCCTCAACCAACCAATCAGCCCACTCCCCCTCCCCATTCCTCATCCCATAGTTCTTAGGTGGAACATTGCGTTGCTAAAACAAGCTAGAAAAATTCAAATGATGAGCTGGCTGTATTTAGCAGCAGCATAGTGATGGAGAGTATTTGAACTATATGTAAGAAATTTCCAGCTTTCTGTCGATCTGTCAATCAACTGCAAATTCTTATGTATTGCTAATGAACTCTTTCCTTAAGTTATTTGCTCAGATGGTACAAATGAAGCCAACACAGGCACATAATTGACAAGTTAGCAGTCATCTGCCTGTGATAACAATACCACTTACGTACACAGTTATGTAAACTGCAAACCACTCACTGGCATACACGGACTGCCTTGAAATAAAGTAAAGATAGCATAAAAATTTTGAGTCGAACAGTCGGTTTATTTACGAGAGAAAATCCAATTTCAAAGAAAAGAAGCCACTGGAATCAACTGGATCAATCAGTCTCCTGCTCTTCAGGGACTTAATCAATATTTTCAGGCACTTTTTGTAGCCTTGAAGAAAAATTCAAGCAAATGTTAAGGGCGATACACCTGTTGTTCTACGTTAGTCTATGTGACATTTGTCGAGCGTTTGATGAGATCATGAGAGGGAGTCTAAGAGGGCCTCTTGACATAGTTTCCTCTGCGGGAGGAGATGTTTGTGAAAGCCGATTAAAGTGCTGTGAGTTCTCAGTGGTGCTCATTACACGGCTGAGAATATGAGGCATTTAAGGCATTTACCAAGGAGTTAAGGCATTTATCAAACAGCTTTTGGCTGGATAATAGCAATGGTTGGCCAGGACAGGTTCTTTGCCGTTTTTAATCAATGTTTTACATATTTAATGAATATATAATTCCCCTTATATTTGGTCACTCAATGTTTATGGTACTGTGTTTTGTGTCAGTGCACCCTCAACCAAAGTTATGATCAGTCTACTTCAGATACTAAACCTTGCTTGGAAAAATAAAGTGGCAATTTAAGGATGTTAACATTAATAATTTCAAGGAAGCAATAAACCTTGCACAAGATCGTGATACGTGGCGGAGGTTAATCACTGAGCATGTCGGATAGACAAGACTCAACTTACCACTACTACTACTACTACTTCAGATACTCCAGTTAAAGGGCAAGCGTTGAATGGTCGTCCGTGACGACCAAATTTTCGTTCCGACGACCAAAATACAGCTTTGGAGGTCGTCAGACAGAGGACTGGTTGTTTACATCTAATTCAGATCGCATCGTAAACTAAATAACCCCAAATAAGGTAAAACGATAAAATTGGTATCACCTTCCCATCCCATACTGGAATCAGAAAAGGAAATGGTGGCATTCTCATAATCCACCCGAAGCGGAGTTTCACCGATCCAAAACCCAACACTTCTCTCCTGTAGTGTGCAAATTAGTCATCATTGTTGATGTTTGTTGTTTTTTTGCTCCCATTTTTCGAACAACCAAATTTCCTGTTCGGACAACCAAAAGGCGAGACCTGGTTGTCCACGGTACAACCAGAAAAAACAATCCTACGGTTTATTAATGGCGTGCAGGACTTGAATAGCCAAGGACACTGGTTTGAAGCCCATTCTGACCAATAGCTTGTCTGCGATCCTCAAAATATTCAATGACATTTACTGATTAATGTCACAAAAAGGAGTGAAATAGATTAATGATGTGTTTTAACCACTGTGGTAATTTTTTCTATTTCTTTTTTTTTCTACGACAGCTTCATGAAAGTTACTGTAAGATCTGCCTTGGAAGGCAGGTGCCTGCCGTCGACCAATCAGAGTTTTCCTCTTTGTGTCAGCTGATCGAAACCAGAGGCATTATGGGTATCAAGGCTTCAAAAGACATGAGGCAGACAAAGGTACGTAAACCTAGTTTCACTGTCGCCTTGTATTATGGGTAAATTCCACGAGTCGGCCGACGGCCATTTTAAGACTAATTTGATCTGTCAGTGCAAAATGCATAACCAAAACGTGTCTTTTCGGATGAACAGATTGATATGAATAATTATGAATTATTAAAATAATAATTATTATTATTATGAATACTTAATGATAATTATTATTATGAAAACTAATTATTATGAATAATTATGAAATATGAATAATTATGAATAAGTATGGAATATGAATAATTCTGAAATACAGAGTTTATTTTGTGATCAAAACAGATAATTACAAATAGACCGTCCTCTAACTTGTATCATGTTTTTGAAACATTATCGAATCACCTCAATTTATACAGATAGTCTAGAAACAAACCGACAACATTTCGAGACTGCTCTATTCAACCAGTTAAGGCAAAATATCCGCATTTCTGGCAAAATTTTAAGAACGCGTACGGTATTGAGAAGTTGAGTTTGCGGGACAATCTTTTGCTCAGATTTTTTTATTGATTTCTTGATTTTTCTACTTTCCCTACAGATTAATCTCAAGCTGAGCCAGAAGGAGGTGGAGTTTGCTCTCCAAGATAAAGTCATCCTCTCGTCCATCTTACAACAAGGATTACCAAACTCTAAATGACACTCAGCGAACTTTAATCCTTGACGGCGAACACTGCGTACAAAACTGATGTAATATTCATTAATTGCATTGACCTCTGGAAGTGTATTGCAACATCTCACTCAAAACCACTTCTTTTAGCATATCTTTCTTTCCTTTAACCGATGAAATTGTGAATTTAAGATACTAGGCTACCTTAACTCCCTCTATAACTTGCTAACTGTGAGAGTCAACATTTACCAATAATAGCTTGTGGAACAACAAATTTTTGATGTACCATTTAGCATTCTTGAATTTTGGGTATTTTTAGCTCTTAATCTTCATTTCCATTTACTTTAATGAATTAATGTTAATAATAAATAATGTAATAATTGTGAATCATTCAGTATATAATTGCCACCATTGTTGAAAAAAAAGTTTATGTATTAAATTGTTTTTATTGATGTGTAAATAAATAATTGATTCAACATTTTACAATGAATTTTAACCTTGTCCTCATTTTGGTTTTCAATTTTGCTCCAAGAATGAAACATGATCTCATTAAATCTTAAATGTGGAATTAAATATGTATATAGATTATGTGTTAGTTTCAGGTGTGTGAGGTTGGTCCCACGAATGTCCTTGTCTGTAAGCTGTTAAATATTTAGGTGGCAGTATTGTTCATTGTAAGTTGAAAACCCCTCCTATCTCGATATCTTACCCCTAAACTCGAGATAAGGTTGTAGATCTAAAACCAAACATCAAGAAAAAAATTCATGTCCTATTTTATTGTTCATTGTCAGACATTGAATCATCAGTAATTGTCATGGCAACGAAAAAGTAATTACGACAACAATCTTTGCATTTCTAAACAGCGTATATATGATAGCGAGCAGCTATTTCCTTTCCTTTGCATAAGCAGGTTGGCAAGTTTTGTGTTCATGATATTCATAACTGTAACTGGGTTACCATGGAGATTAGGCGATAATGATCGAGCAGCATTCTATGTGATTTAACGGTGGACAGCTTAAACTGGATTGCAAAGCAAGAATAATTTGATGCATTAGCAAACAGGATACTTTAGTATGGGTTTACCAAACGTTATCACAAGTTCACAACTACATATTGCAGCTCATTGCTAAACAGAATTCGATTTGAAGATAAGGAAAGCGACTTCAGCTAAGCCATTAAAGCAACCAATATTTCTGAGAACATTAATAACTTGTATTTAACAAGTGCCCTATTGTAGAAAATGAACGATATGATGTAATTGAAATGGGACATATTTCTGTAGAGCAATTAATTGCTGACCATTTTTTTATACAGAATGCACGGAGGGACTATTCTTTTGCTCTGTATACGCGTTTTAATGAAAAAATTGTGACTTCCCCTTAAATCAAAGTCGCATGTCCTCTTGCTTCTCGAAGGATCTGATCCCCCCCCTCCCCCTGGACCAAGAATGAACCCCGCTTCCATTGTTCTTTTTTTTGAATTTCTTACCAGACCCCTGGAGGTAGTTTAGTGACACTATATCAGTTTTTTTTTTATGGGAAAGGATTTCCCTTAACCGTTTGAAAATCACTCCTACTATAACCCTTATTTCCCTGCACCCTTCCTATACCCCGCACTAGCGTATATATTTCCCATAGATCCCTCCTCCCCCCTTCCCTCTGGCAAAAAGGGGGGCCTTTTGCCAGAGCCTTAGAAATACCAAACAATGAATAACTCAATGTTTATATGATAAAAATTAGTTGTTCTTATTATTTGATATTTGAATGTTTAATGCATATGCAATTAATGTAAAAGAGGTTGATATTTATATACATAGGCGTGATAAACATAAGGCTATACATATAAAACAAAACAAATCAAACACGATCCTGACAGACAATTGCTTGAACATTCATCGACAGTAGATTTCTGAATTCCAACTCCCACGTTTTTTACAAGCAAGTTCATCAATGCGTAAATATTTTTACACTCCAATGAAAAGTTAAACGGCGACTAATTAATTATATTGCTATTTCGACCGCAATTGAAATGATACTGGTATATATATATATATGTATATATATATATATATATATATATATATATATATATATATATATATATATGTATGTATGTATATATATTTACAGGTACTATCTCGTAAATGGATCTGTGATATGTGCATAACCTGAGAGGAATTTCCGACTCTTATTATGGTAAACAGCGCCGTACATTTCATACTCGTGTGGGTTTCCCATACATCTCTCTCTCGCGCTCTCTTTCTCTATTTGCCGTATACAACAAGCACGTATCATGCTGGTACGCAATTTCTCACATCCACACATGCAAACACATCGCACCACAAACGTTAAAGGGTTTTCCGCTGCAACAGTTGACATGCAGAGCGAGGTGGCAGGCCTCACTACTGAAAAAAGCAGAAGAAGAAAAAAATCCTAACGTGGAGAATTGCCCTTGGACTAACTGTATAACGTGGATGTTTTATCTTGGATTAACATCAACACACACTCATTTCCCAATAGCTAATTGATGCGTTCGAGTGTATCGTCTCGACTCAGAGCAAGCAAGCAAGCTTTGGATTTTGATAACGTATACTGGACAAAAAAAATACGAAGAGATCAAACAAGAAGAAGAATAAACAGAGGATGGAGAGAGCTTTAATGAGTAAACCCATTTTTGTCGGTGATATATCAGAAAGCATTGAAAGAATTTCGGTAATATCTTATCATCAGATAGTGGATTTTTTGGAAGCTTAATTAATCAGGAGAGTCTATATTTCGTCAGGAATCTATCCGTATTCTGTGTTGAGATATTCTCTCTCTCTCTCTTATCCTTCATTCCTTCCCTCTTAGTTTTCTGTTATCTTCGGGAGCTGCTCTATAGTATTTATGACTGATTGTGCAAGTGACGCAATTTCTCAGAGGTGTTCTGCCAGTTCTGGATATTAATACACTGTTCGTATATATAAAGGTGCGCGTATATATGTGTGTACAAATGTATACATATATAAACAAATGCTTTGTAATAATGTGACATTTGTTGATAAACGTTGTTACAGCATTCATCAGGTGAAGACAGCCTACGTAAAACCGTAATAACGAGAATGAGTATTATTTCGGTTATTCATTCGTTGGTTTGGTAAATTTTCCAAATTTTCTCCATTCATTTTTTTTTTTTGGCCTCTCTCTTTCTAGATATTTGTTCTCTTTGTTTTGTATACTCTTTTAAACTCCGCCCAATAATGTCGTTTTACTACTCCTAGCATCACATGCGAAAAAAAGCAAAAATGTGGAAAATAGAGAGTGTCGGATTTTTATCCTTTTTGGAAATTGTTTTGATATTGGAGCTGCTGTCGGTCCAACAAACGATAGCATTAAAGGCGTCAGGATTAAATGTAGATGACGTCGAGAACCAACTTCAACATGTACACCTCACCGAGGACCCGGAGTATGACTCGTCGAATCGGTATAAAATGCGGGACACCCCCGCGGACAATGAGAATATCAACCGCCGGCAGGGGCCAGCAGCGTATGCTAACATTCTAAGGCGTTCGATAAGATCTACTACCGAAGAGGATTATTTACATGAGGTCATAACTACATTAGAAATATTTGAAGAATCGGCTACATGCGAGAGGGAATTTCTCAGGGTATCTAACGTCCCTAATAACGAGTCAGTTTTGAAGAATATCGTCGATTTCTCGTCATTAAGAGGTAATTCATCTATAGCGATATATACTGCGAACCTGCTAAGCAATTCACTTGGGTTTAATCGATCTCATATCCCCCAGTCTGTTTATGAGGATCCAGAGTTGTATTTCTCTCTGGTGAGGACTAACGTGAACACTAATCCTAGCTTGTTTGGGTCCTGCGTGGCGTTCGATAAGTATCGTTTCAGCGGTGCCCTCCTCTTTGGACCATGTGCCCATTTATCTCTAGATTCGCAAGATATCACATACGAGCTAGATATGGCCGCGGAGCTAGATTACACTTCCGACGATAAGCCGGTCACGAATTGGTTTACCAAGTTCTCGTCGAGTAATCCGCACAAGACTTCGAAATCGGATCTCTTACAGAGACGGTACAATGCTACTTATTATCAAGAGAAAATATTCATCCAGCACGCATTCGTGACCGAAGATGATGGCACCTGGACGGAACCGTACTTTGATTGTAACGTCACTAACGAGTGGATCATTACTTATTCAGTGCCTTTCTTTGATGCGAGCCTACAATTTCAGTGAGTATGATTATTGACTTATGTAGCTGTAGCCAATCATTTTATTTATTTTAATCTTTAAAAAAAAAAAAAATCCCACATCAGTTTTCTGTTCACGATTCTGTGAGAAATGAAGCAGATGCTATCCTTGTATGGTTGCATACAATATATATATATATATATATATATATATATATATATATATATATATATATATATACATATATATATATAAATATATATATATATATGTATATGTATATGTATATGTATATGTATATATATATATATATATATATATATATATATATATATATATATATATATATATATATATATATATATATATATATATATATATATATATATATATATATATATATATATATATATAACTTGTTAAACCTAATTGCTCTTATTCTGTGAGAAAGGAAGCAGATGGTATCCTTTTATGTTTCTATACAACATCAACACGCGGAAATGCCATATAGCCTATTACAAGACATTATAGCTGTGTGAAAAACAAGGGGAAGAATCTGCCGCAAAAAATAGCATTATAATCTATTTAGTTACCTCTATCAATGATTTGTACAGTACAATTCAACACCTGCTAACCCAAAGTGCAAATTTATAATATATGCATATATACACATGAACCTATATGCCACACGAACTGTTCACACACACAATTGTTTATTGATGTGTCCTCTAATTCAGATGTGGTATACATTTCTGGACGATAAATTCACGTTTAAAGCAGCTGTTTTCATTTGCACTTTTAAAGAGATTTCTTCAGTTGATTTTGATAAATTTATCTATATTGTCAACATTGGTATGTACCTTTCACTATGGCAACAGTGTAAACACAAATGTCCATATACAATTGTAAATGTTACTATGTATGGTTCCATTAATGAAGGATTATAGACCCGAAACGAACTTTGATATTTTTTACAGCCTTGAATGTAGTTCTATTAGTTGTTGAGGAATGGTCCTTTAAAACAACAGAGGCACTTCGTTGAAAGTGGATGGACTACGTAGACTATAACAAGCACACGTTTACACTTGCCCAGCGCCTTAGAGTTGCAATGTAAACTTCAATAGAAAGATATACACGTTTATAGCTTGGAAAGGATACATTGAACATTATAATGGAAAGTTGGTGTTTGATGTTATCCGTGTATAGCCGTGTTAATTTGAAATTTAGATAACATTCTTTTTTAGAAATTAAATATCGAATCCTACTGCTTTAATGTCTGTACATGTGTTGTCATGGCAACTTGCCCACTGTGATATCACTTGACTGCTATTTTATTCCCTTTTTGAAGTTGAATTTGAAAAAGGTAATATTGTGTCAACTCCTTCAAATTTACATCCTTGTCCATTTATCGTTTTTACTCTTGTTTCCATGGTAATCTAAACCCTTCTTCTTTATTTAAGTGTTCATTTTTAGTCCAAATGAGTTTCAACCAATATCGAGTGACATTTATATGACTCCTAAAAATGAAATAACTGATGGTTTCCAATGATGGTTACGTTTATATCTATGGTATATATATAATATATATATATATATATATTTATATATATATATATATATATACCGGTACATTATATATATATATAATATATATATATATAAATATATATATATATGTGTGTGTGTGTGTGTGTGTGTATTGATAGTGATATAATTGAAAACGTAATGAGTTGGAAAATTTAGAACAGTGGAACAGTGAACAGTGGTATAAAAAAGATGGTATATATGATGTACCGAAATAACTGATGGTATTGAACTACAACCGTACCTCATTTTTGGTTTCGTTCTTAATATTACGTAAATTCATCCACGGTGAAATCGAATACATCCTAACAAAACTGCCTGCACTTGTTTCATGTAATTTATAACGCAACAGTTTATGTTGAAATTTGAGGAGTTTTACTGACTTCATTGTCATCCCTAACTATTCTTGTAAACTGTTTGTGTATTACGCTTTACATTTGAAAAGATCACTTCTATATTTCAAGAGCGAAAGAGAGGAAAAAATGCGGAATATTTAATAAGTTAACCGTTTAGACTAGTTCAAGTCGGTATCTCGTTTTATTTAACGGAATAACATTCTCTTCCTGATTTCTGTATATTTTTCTTCTCCTTCTCCTCGTTCATCTCGATAGCATCCTCGTGATGCAATGTATATTGTAAACAATATATTATTTCTGTTATAAGCAGATGTCCAATTTTTGTTTTGTGGTATCCCATGTCCACTTCGTCTGGGAAAAAAGCTTCCATGCACGGTTGAGGGTTATTTCAACAACTATACTCACTTTAAGTTTATCACGAAGAAACGTCATAAACTCTAAAACAAATTAAAACCAGTGCTTGATGATATTCACTCGCCTTTATCAACTTGGTTGCTAGACAGGTGCTACAGTATCGCCAAACCCTTTTGCTATTCTCTCGTTTTCTTCTTCATCATCTTCTTCTTCTTTTTTATTCCTTTTTGACTTTCTGGTATACTTCAATCGCCCTAATGGGGAATCCTTCCCAAATATCAATTACAAAATGTCGCCAGGGCCTACGGCATCGACTGTCAGCATCGTTTCAAGAGTCAAAGGAACTGACGGCTACTACTACTAGCTCTTGAAGACGAATCGGTCAAGAGCGTTTACGATAGCAGAAAATTAATAAAAACGACTGTACTACCTAGCCTGCGGTCCTGTTCCATATGCATAAATTAAAAAAGGGAACAACGTTCATTTACTGTCCCAAATCCCCGTTATACTCGTATTGTCCCAAACCTGCGCGAACAGCGAAAATAAAAGAGGGACATCTTCTTTCTTTCGTTCTTTCTTTTTCTCCCCCTTTTTTAACCAAGTCGATGAAACATCATTTAAAGAGACAGTTTGGAAAACGGTATATATGCGTGTATGCGTGTGTGTATGTATGTAGTTTAGATCCTCCTGCAAGCAGGAACTCGCGAAGAAGCCATCATTGGCTTATCAAAGCCGCAAGCTGACCGAAGTCAGTCTCCTATAGATGCATATTTAACGTCCATGATTATGAATTGTCAATTGTCAACTACCGGTACTCTGTAACTGGGCGACATACATTAATCTTGGAGTGAGTCAAACTTGGGACCTTATGATTGAAAGACACCGGCGTTTACCACGGAGCTAACACTCGGTATATAACGGTATAGTCGGTCTCCTGTAGAATAAGGAAACCATAAAACGTAATATCCATCGTTTTAATTTTCATTATAGATATCACGAGGTGCATGCTTTATATCTGTTTAGAATATCAGCCATCATTTTGCCAAGTATAACACTATATAGTGTGAAGTATACCGTCAATAATTCAAGAAAAATACAGCATATTAACCTGCTTTCAATGTGAAATAGAAATGGTTTACATTATCAAAGTTCATTAAAATCAGCCTCATTGTTTATTTGTTCTAGATATTGTCTACAATTATAAGCTTTTAGTTTGTATTATGGTGGGTTGTCTGTTTTTCATCGACACATTTTAACAGTGGGATATGTATAAATGTATGTGTGTTTGTGTTTAAATGTGCCGTATGTACAAAACAGACATACATTTAATTTGCGACAACTTTGTAGTTGGTCTCACAGAGTGTTTATTGTCAACTATTTTTCTCATTATATATTTGAACAAACGCACAGTGTTATCGGTTAACACAAAAACCTACATGTATGTATACGGAATGTACACTAAGACCTATACATGTATGTAAGGATGTACAATAAAAAATATAAAAAACATAGGGCTACATAAACACAGCGCTATATATGTTTACCGTATTTGCGTGTTTATATACAACATTCCACATTTTCTATCCTAATATACTGTAAACTCTATACTTAGTGCCTTTAAAAATCTCAAGGGTCGTGTATATGTGAAAATCACGCGGTCACGTCAGAGCTATTTTCAGGGGGTCAGTTAAAGGAGATTTTTGTAAGTTGAAACCCTGTCTGTCGAGGAATTGATCAGCCTACAAATATATATCTTAACGCCTGACGTTTTTGAGTGGATTGTATACTAGGCCTTTACACTGCAGTATATACGTGACATGTCAGGACATGGTACATCATATATATAGTACGTGTTTTCCATGTGAAAACGAATATAGGTTTGTACTGTACAAGCATCATAATCTTCAAAGAGATTATTATGATGATAGACAACAAATTCGGCAGAGTGTATATAAGTATCATATCATGATAAAAAATCTGATCTTCCATATGACTGGGCAAGATAAGAAAATTGGTGGGTAAAGGAAACATAATCAAAACAAGTTGGCTTCGTCGAAAGCAGATATTACCCACAAAACAAAATACCAAAAAAAAGGGTTTAATACGGACACCAATTACATAATTGTTGTGCTTTTATTATTTATTTTAAACAAATTTGAGATTCGAATTTTTAAAACACGCATCTGTGACGTAGTCATTTGCGTCATACGTACCTTAAAATCAGATATAATATTAAAGGTCATGCACCACGTGGTATTGCTTGCCCCTAACATATATGCTAGAAGATCAAATAATGATTCACTCATTTTCAATTGTTTTTAATCCCAAAATATTGTCACTTTTTCACTCTAATAGACATGATATCGTCTCATTTTTAATATTCTGAATTATTTGAGTAATTATCTGCAAGTATTTCCTACGATCAGATAGATTATCTATGGGAATGTAGGCCCTCTCATTATGTTGTAAGTATTAGCACAGTAAATTTAACTGATGACGTTTGTACTAATGATATGCACCCGTATGATTTATTCACACAAATGTTTTGAGGTTTCATCGAGTTATTCGGCCACAAAATATGGACTTTCCTTCTAAAGATATCTCGCTTTATCTATGCATTGACTAACTATAGGGGCTGCTCATAACACCCATTCAAAGGGGCACATCCATGAAGGGGGCCATGGGCCCATCGCGCTCCCCTCCTTTGGATTTTGTTTTATTGCACTACAAGTAAGTTACAAAACATATCGTTTTTCATTATAACAAGGTATTCATGGCGGACACACTTGTAGCACGCTTCGCACGCGTGCATTCCTTAAAAGTATACTGGCTTTTTCATGTATACCGTAAGCTCTTTCAGTATACGCATTCAATATCTGCCGATACTTAGCTCCCGACTTCACCCCCAACACCCGACCCCACTACCGACTCCCGCCCTCCCCTCGTCGAAATGTCCAAGATCCGCCGCGGATGCGTATTCCAGGACACACACCTTCTAGCTTACCCTGATAACCCATGACAGTGTAAGGTATACATTATAATATATCTCTCTATAAATATATCCGTTCTTTTTTTGGCATTTATACTCTTAGCTTAATACTATATATCTGTGTATAGTCCCTTCACAGTTTAAGTGAAACACAAAATCAGTTTTGTTTTTCAGTCTGTCAAATTATGTCTGGATTACTATGCTGCTTTCCTCTGTTTTACTACTATTTTATAATGAGAGATTATAGGAGACATATCTGTACATACATATATATATATATAGAGATATATAAAGGCTATATATATATATAGCCTTTATATATATTAGATATATATATAGCCTTTATATATATATATATATATATATATATATAAAGGCTATATATATATATATATATATATATATATATATATATATAAAGGCTATATATATATATATATTTATATATATATAATATATATGTTTATGTATATATGTATATATATATATATATAGATAGATATATATAGATATATATACATATAATTATATGTATATATTAATATAAATATGACTAATGCATCCTTCCTCGTGGGAAACATTATATTTCAGTGTTCGTATAGAATCTAAGCAGTAAATGCAGACCTTCCGGGCATGTGTTGGGGAGCTCGCGGGTTATAAATAACCTATCCAATACTTCTACATACGATGTCACCGCTGTCGTCTTTCGTCGATGAATTTTAATAATGTGATTAAAAATGCACCTTTAGTTTGAGAGCAACGAAGAGACGTAAACATTCGTCTCAATGGGTTGGCCCCAGTCCATCCCGCCAAAAGGCATTATTTTATATTGGGGTGTATGCATGGAACTACCACGAATACAATGTGTGTGCGTGTTAGCGTACATGTGTTTGTACTGTGCACTTTACAGCGAGTGTTCAATAGGGCTAATTGACGAGTTACAATGGAGACTGAGAACTATATAGATGACAAAGCAATTATTTTAAGTCCATAAAGAAACTGCCGATATTTTTCTCTTCATTATCGAAAGTAAAGATTTTAAGGTATACAATGAAGAGGTAACTCAGTAAGAGAATAATCACTTTTTAATGCCACTTTGAAGATGACGTAGGCAACATAAAATGATAAATAAATAAAAACATAACGGCGCTCTATAGATATATTAAACTGATGTTAGTAAATTAGAACGGACATCCTATACCTTCCAAGAGCATCTTCGAAAAGGTTTACAAGTGGTGTCAAGGATATACTACAGTAAAGGCTGTGACAATATAGATACAACTATGTAAACTACTTCTTTTCGCAAAAGAGAGTTGCTGGTAGCCTATAGCTATACGAGGGGTTTCGTTGAAAGGCTTCCATTGCATATACTGCTACTGCATTGCAGACTGCTACTTTCATAACAGATTTGGTATGGGTACTGACCTTGTATATAGGCATATGTTCACACGTCATAACCTTTGTCCTGTAATGTATGTGGTAGATACAAGACTATGATAAACAACTCTAGATATCATGATTTGAAAACAAGTTGAAGACTTGAGTAAGTCTATTATGACATCATTTGTCATTTCCCTTAACAGAGTTAGGCTTTTAGGGATTCATATATATATATATATATATATATATATATATATATATATATATATATATATATATATATATATATATATATATATATATATATATATATATATATATATATATATATATATATATATATATATATATATATATATATATATATATATATATATATATATATATATCTATATATATATATATATATATATATATATGTATATATATATATATATATATATATGTATATATATATATATATATATTTATATATATATATATTTATATATATATATATATATATATATATATATATATATATGTATGTATGAATGTATATATATATATATAAAAATATATATATATGTATGAATGTATATATATGTATATATTTATATATATATATATATATATATATATATATATATATATAAACCATAGCCTCGTGTATGGGTTAACGTATCCACCCGAGCCGAATATTTACAACATCGTACAGATCCATATCCTCAGACCAAACTTGACTACCCGTTGACGTTTACTGTTTTACGTACATTAGAATGATGAAAAGATGAAACGATCTTTCTGAAAACGAACTATAGTAGGACCTTTCTACATAATTATATGTAGCTATATGGCAGTCTATTGATTCTTTTCCCAAGACCTTCATATCTTAATCAATTCCATGATTGCAAAAAGCTGCCAATGGGTTTCTTCCGTAACGGTCAAATTTACCGTTTAATATACGGTGAGTACCGCACGCACCCATCGATGGACAATCGATCACATCCATTCTTGGCCGTGAATCAGTCAGTATGTTTACATAGCCAGACAGGGAAACAAGGTGTACTTTTAAGAAAATTGATGACGTTGTAAGATGTGACTACAGTATATACATCGCTGCATAAAAAGCGTGCTGTTCAATCTATCTAGGAATATGGATTAAAGTTTTACTAATCAAAATGAACTTGCAAGGAAGGAGAAGAAGATGGAAGTCCAAGAAGGGGGAGGCAGGGGGGGGGCACGAATTGTTAAATTGTTAAACTTGGGTGATGGTGACCCTGCGCGATAAGATATTATAACGAAACTTATTCAACGTTTAACAAAATAAAAATAGAGTATGACCTTACCCAGCGGGAACAGACGTCACAAATCGTAGAGACATTTAAAAAGAAAAAAAAAATGTGCGCAGTGAGAATATACCTGTGAAATATTAGCTCTTTGTGTTATAGCAACTCCCGACCGGGTTGCACACAAAACAAAACGTTCTCGCTTATTCTCACTGCGCGCGGTGTTTACCGCATGCATGCATAGTAACTATAGCATATCATAGATTAAGTTCATTAGTAACATTCCATGAACACGGTAGGACGGATTACTATACAGCATTCCAGTACTCATCAGGCACAATTAACCGCAATAGCCCTTCCTCCTCATGTGGTTAATAGCTTGGTAATAATTTCAAGAACTGTGGCACATGCATAGCCCGACATGAACACAAAAAATTAAGAATGAGAAGGGGAAAAAAAGCACAGCGTTGGAGCGTTTCAC